>NC_033639.1:2215996-2420550 GCF_001540865.1 Ananas comosus | reverse complement strand
CGATCTTCGCAAAGGTCCGGGGCCTTGGACAATCAGTCCAGAGGTCACCCACAACTCATCCATGCTGCCAACAGCAGCCGCGACGAACAAAGTTGCATAAAAGCCCTTCCGAATACCCGAAATCGCATTATTTCATGCGATTTCGGCGCTTTTATGGTCCGTCCATGCAAACCAGAGGTCAATCAGCCGAGCCAAGATACCCACTGACAGGTTTCGACGTGCCGGAGGCCGTGCTCACCTTTCGGAGCAATTTTGGCCACTGTAGAGAGCGCGGGGGTGACGCGAAAGTCTGCGAACAGCGCGCACAGCATGAAAAGCATGCTTATCTCGCTAACCAGGGGCTCGCTGACCCTAATTGAGGTGAGAACTGTGATCAGCACTGACTGATGATCACCGTGCTCACTTCCGGAGGCATCGGAACAGCCTCGGGTTGCCGGAACAGTATACACAACCCCGAACAGTGCACAATAATTGCAATACAAGCTTACAGGAGCTAGGCAGGGCTCGGGGTGGCCGGCGGCGGCCAGACAGCAGACAGGCCGGCGAGGGGAAGGTGCTCCAGGTCAGAGGAGGCCGAGGCTCGCGTCAACAGGCGACGGGAGGCGGCGATGACGGCGGGCAACGATGCCCTAGTTGCACAACCCGAGGAGAGCATGGGCTCACCATGGTTGACAGGGAGCTCCGACGGCGGGTTAGCCGGCGGTGGACGGGTGCGGCCGGCCAAGCGGAGCCGGTGCTCATGCCGGACGGCGGCGGTGCCGGTGCTGGATGTGGCTCGGTCTACACAAAGCCCAACCGGGCTGAGCCGAACAAGACGGCGGCGCTGGCGGCCGGGAGAGGTCGGGGGTGCACAGGGGCGACGGCGGTGGTTCGCCGGAGGCCGAGGGAAGGCGGCGCAGCCGATCTGGAGTGGCGGTGGCGTGCGGGCCTCGAGCCCACCGTGCTCGGTCTGGGTTGACCGAGGGTGGCCGCTGGGAGCAGGGGCGGCGCCGGCGGCGCGTGCGGGCGGCGACGGTCGGCGGCAACGGCGCCGGGGAGTTCCAAGAGAGTGGCGCTTCCAATCCCGAGCGGCAGCAGGGCGAGGAGGAGGAGATCCCACCACCTCAGCCAAATCTGCTCAGATCTGGCCGCAACTGGCCAGGGTGGTGGTGGCGACGCTCGGGGGCGGCCGGGACGGCGGCGGCCAGCGGCGATGATGTTAGAGAATGGTCTCGGCCAGAGGGTGGAGTCCGAGGATGTGGGTTCACCCTGGTAGCAGCACAAGTGGGGGGGTGAAAGGTGGTGAAGCAAGGAACAATGGAGAAGTGGAGGAGCAGCCAGCTCCGGCGGCCGGCGGCGTGCTCTGGTGGCCGGAGCGCGCGCGGGGAGAGCAGGGGAACGTGAGGGAGGCGGTTAAGGAAGAGGAGGGGACCCAGGGTTAGGGTTTCATGGTGACCTAACTCTATGATATATGTACAATTACAGAAAAACCCACCTCAGCCCTATTTTTATAATTTAGTCCCTGCCATTGCGCGTAACTTGCGCATACGCACCACCACGCTCGATCTCAAGCGATTCGGTACACAAAATACAATGACTTTTGTGAAGTTTCCGATTTGCCACCTTCGACCCCTTAGTGAACATTTCGCGTTTTCCGAAAATCCGTCCGTCGGATTTTCGATCCGACAGTGCCATCGCGTTCAGCACGACGGGGGCATCGAAACCACGATTTCGTTTCATCCGATTTGTTTGCCGATTTGCGACAAAATCTGACCTCTCTCCAACTAACCTATATATCATACATAGGCCTTGGTGGAAACCCGACATCCTTTAATTCAAACTCGTATTTGAATTCCCTGCCACCAGTAGGTACTTGAAACATCTCTCACCCATCTCCAGATCACTTGTACAAAGCACGAGGAGTTTTAAAATGCACGAATAGCAAAGAGCGGAAACCCTCTTTTGTTAAAACTCATTTTTCTCGAAAACCGTGCGTCAGATCCAAAATCCGTCAGTGCCATTGGTTCCAGAATAGTCGAGCCGATCAAAACGAGCTATTGGATCGCTATGAATGGAGTCCGATACGCGCCGAAAGCCAACTCTACTCCGTGGCTTCTCCGAAAAACCGGAGTTACTATTCACTTAAGTGAAAACTAATAATCGCGTAACTTCTCCATTCTAGCTCATTTTCTCCTGAAACTTGACGAATGCTTATGTAATTAAATTACACACATAAACATCGTCAACAGAGAGTTTAGTTGCACTGTCAAAATCTCAATCCTTACACGAACGCAAATCAAACGCGAGCCGGCTCGCTCATTTGCCAGCCCTACTGATATATGGCTATGCCGTTCAACACTACAGATGTACCGGGCCCCTCTAAAACTGTCACATTCTAAGCCATAATTGCAAAAGTATATCCTACCCTATAAAAGTGCACATTTAGGGTAGAAAGGTATATGGATGTGCATTTCAACACGATAGATGTACCAGGTCCCTCTAAAGTTGTCCCATTATAAGCCAAAATTGCAACAGTAAAGCCTATCCTATAAAAGTGGACACTTAGATGAGGAAAGTATATGGCTGTGCCCTTCAACACGACAGATGTACCGAGCCCCTCTAAAACTGTCCCATTCTAAGCCATAATTGCAAAAATATATCCTACCCTATAAAAGTGCACATTTAGAGTAGGAAGGTATATGGCTATGCTCTTAAACACGATAGATGTATTGGGCCCCTCTAAAGCTGTTCCATTCTAAGCCATAATTGCAAAAGCAAAGTTGACCCTATAAAGTGCACATTTAGAGTAGGGAGGTATATGGGTGTGCCTTTCAACATGACGGATGTACCGGGTACCTCTAAAGCTGTTCCATACTAAGCCAAAATTGCAACAGCAAAGTCTATCCTATAAAAGTGAACACTTAGATGAGGAAAGTATATGGCTGTGCCCTTCAACACGACAGATGTACTGATCCACTGTAAAACTGTCCCATTCTAAGCCATAATTGCAAAAGTATGTCCTATCCTATAAAAGTGCACATTTAGAGTAGGGAGGTATATGGCTGTGCTCTTAAACACGACAGATGTATCGGGCCCCTCTAAAGCTGTCCCATTCTAAGTCATAATTGGAAAAGCAAAGCCGACCCTATAAAACTACATATTTAGAGTAGGGAGGTATGTGGCTGGGCCTTTTAACATGACAGATGTATAGGGCCCCTCTACAGCTGTCCCATTTTAAGGCAAAATTGCAAAAGCATAGTCGACCCTATAAAAGTGCACATTTAGAATAGAAAAGTATATGGGTGTTCCAAACATGACTTAAAGTGTACCGAACGTGGCTATAATTAATGTGAAAAATCAGGTCTCTCCTATAAACGTGCACATATCACTACTAGATATATGGGTGTGACCTAAAGCACTATAGATGCACCTCAGTTAAGTTATAGCCGGAGCTTCTTTTTATAAGAGGGACTTATCACTGTCAGGTATATAGGTGTTCCAGATATGGCGTGAAGTGTACCCAACCCATATGTCCAGTTAATTTCAAATAGGATACTTATACTTGATTATAATTAACTTTGTATACAATAGAATGCTGGAATAGGGAATCTTACACCCTCTGTCAGCACCTGCGGATTACATCAAGTCAAAGAAGGTACAGATTTGCAGGAGAAGACATATCACGAATTCATTTAGATAGTCGCAATAAATTTAAAGGTATTTGGCATCAGAATAAATACCTGCTATGTATACTAAAAGAATACCTAATATGTGGTTTCTTGCATAGGTATACAGATAGATAGAACAATCATATTTTAGTAAAATAGAGTCACGTATATTGGAGGTTAACCCTTACTAGACTCCTTAACCTTCTTCTCTACCTTCTTCTCCTCCTTCTTCTCCTTCTTCTTGAGATATATATATATATATATATATATATATATATATATATATATATATATATATATATATATAGGGTTTAGGGTTTAGGGTTTAGGGTTTATAGAGTCCGGCTATGGTGCTTGTAAAAGCACCAATCACTTTGTGCTTGTAGGTTTTTAACCGTTAGATCAGCACTATTGATCATTTACACCCGTTAGATTATACTATTCAACCAACCACCCACTCAACCCTAGGGGGCCCACATCATCCTAACCACATATTTTTTAATCTAAAGGCTAAAAACTTNTATCGCATGAGCCCGGGCTAAAAAGCAAGTTTTTCTGGGCTGGACAAGCATGGGGAGGGAGAAGATAATGAGAATTTAATCATTTTAAAGATTAATAATCAATGATCGGAATATATATATATATATATATATATATATATATATATATATATATATATATATATATAAGAGGGTGTGGGAGAGAAATGAGAGAAAAAGCTCTCTTTCCGGTATTCATAACCCCACCATGGCATATTTGCATTTAGGCCCTTCAACTCTCACCTCAATGCTCTGCCCAGACTGGGCCATTTTCGGGCACGGGGACCAGTCTCTCCAATAGGGACCGGTCCCCGAGAGCACTCTTTGCAGTTTACGCAGCCGGGGTCCGGTCTCCCAATGAGGGACCAGTCTCACGGGGACCGGTCTCTCCCCGCAGGGACCGGTCCCCGAGAGCACAGCTCTCAGGACTTAGCCGATTTTATCTCTTCTCACTGGCTGCGCGTACGAGAACCGGTCTCTCCTTCAGGGACCGATCCCCGAGAGCACAAAATCTGCAATGGTGCAGATTGCTCTAGATTGCTCTCTGATACCTTCCACAATGCACTTTATCCCTTTTTGACGCATTCGGCCTTTCCGAAGCATCCCATCCACGCACTTTGACCAATTTGGTTAAAGTTCGATAGTTTCCACCGAAGTTTCGGTATATTACATACATCATAGTCCTTTAGCAACTCCAACCACTGCCGCTGTCGCATATTTAATTTCTTTTGGGTGAACAAGTATTTGAGACTCTTATGATCCATGTAAATCTCACAATGCTCACCGTACAAGTAATGCCTCCATAACTTTAGCGCGAAGATAACCGCTGCTAGCTCAAGGTCGTGAATCGGGTAGTTTTTTTCATAACTTTTCAATTGGCGCGAAGCATAAGCTATAATTCGGATATTTTGCATCAAGACACACCCGAGACCGATATATGAAGCATCACTATACACTACATAGCTCTCCCCCGGTGTCTGCAAGGCAAGCACCGGGGTAAAATGTCAACCTTTCCTTTAGCTCCTCGAAGCTCCGCTCACATTCGGGGCTGCACACATACTTCACCCCTTTGTGTTTAAGGCACGTTAGTGGAGTAGTTATTTTAGCAAACCCCTCCACAAACCGTCAGTAGTAGCCCGCAAGTCCAAGAAAGCTATGAATCTCCGCTACATTTGTTGGGCGAGGCCAATCTTTAATTGCCTCAACTTTCTTCGGGTCTACCGAGATGCCATCCCCGGATATAACGTGACCTAAGAAAATAACCTCCGAAAGCCAAAATTCACACTTCTTTAATTTTGCATAAAGCTTCTCTTTTCGGAGTGTGTCCAACATGAGCCTCAAATGCTCCTCGTGTTCCTCCTCGGTCTTCGAATATACCAATACGTCGTCAATGAATACCACAACAAACCGGTCCAATAGCGGTCGAAAGACTTGATTCATCAAGTCCATAAACGCCGCCGGGGCATTGGTAAGCCCAAATGGCATAACCATGAACTCGTAATGGCTATACCGTGTACGGTACGCCGTTTTGTGCACATCCTTGGGCCGTATCTTCAACTGATGATACCCCGATTGAAGGTCGATTTTTGAATATACCCTTGACCCTTGCAACTGATCGAATAAATCATCAATTCTCAGCAACGGGTACTTGTTCTTGATCGTCACTTTATTCAACTTGCGATAATCAACGCAAAGTCAAAGCGTGCCATCCTTTTTCTTCACAAATAGCACCGGAGCTCCCCACGGAGACACACTCGGCCATACAAAGCCTTTATCGAGCAAGTCTTGCAATTGGACTTTCAACTCCACTAGCTCCACTAGTGCCATTCTATACAGAGCCTTCGAAATTAGCGCTGCCTCGGGAATCAAATCTATGACGAATTCGATCTCCCGGTCCGGTGGCAATTCCAGTAATTCCGCCGGAAACACGTCCGGATACTTGCATGCTACACAAATACTCCCCAAATTCAGGTGTTCCTTTTGAGTATCCACCATGGTCGCCATATATGCCACACAACCTCCTTTGATCATTTTTCTCGCCCTCGCCGCCAATATGGTCGCCGCAAAGCGCGAGCTTTTGCATGCTCTATAAACCATCTCCTCTTGGTTAGGCTTATGAAAAGTGATCACCTTGCTCTCACAATCGATAACTGCGTAATACTTGGAGAGCCAATTGATCCCCAAAATCACATCGAAGCCCCACATTCGGTCGAGCACTAGTAAATCTATCGGCATAATCCAGTCACCGATCTGAATAGGACAAGCCAAGCACTCCTCGTGTACGCTAAATGAGTGCTCGGGTGCATTAACCCACCAATAATCTTCATTGTGAGATATCTCCATGTCATGAGTTCTTGCAAATGATGTGCTAATGAATGAATGAGATGCACCCATTTCAAATAATGCTCTAGCTCTAATGCCTTTGATTAGAATAATACCTGTTACCACATCATCGGGTACCGCCGGCTGCTCCTCCACCTGAGTGGCAAAAATCGGCCCACTAGGTGCTCGAGAGGCCTCCGGCTGACGAGGCGCTGATAACGTCTAGCCGACGAGGCAGGTGATGCGCCGCCCGGGCACTCTCGGCACATGTGACCCGGCTGGCCGCATGGATAACATCGCCCCTCCCGCTGAGGACAGCCAATAACCCTGTGGTCTCCGTCGCATATCACACACGGGTAGGTAGTCTGGCTCTGTGTCTGACTCCTGCCTCCCCGCCACTATGATCGCTGAGGTCGAGGGGGTCGCTTAGAACTCGATGTTAAGGATTTTATAGGTTGGCGAATTTCGTAAAGTTGTTTGGAGTCTTGAAGAGTTGGTCGCAGAAGTTTTTGAGAAGAGATTCAAATTGGAGGACGAAGACTCATTCGGAAAGATCGACACCTAAGGTATGAAGAAAAGATCATTTGTGGTGAAGATACATAAGTAGAATAAGTTCAGAAGGCTTAGATTGCTTTAAAACAACTTTTCTGAACTTTCATGTGTTCTGGGACCGGTCCCTGAGATGGAGAGACCGGTTCCCCCAAGGTCCTCACTGCGTAAACCATGATGCAACCGGTTCCCTGTGATGAGAGACCGGTTCCCGAACCATGGTGCTTCTGTCGCGCAGCGAGGGACCGGTCTCAAGTTTGAGAGACCGGTTCCCGAACGTTGGGTTTTTGGTCACGCAGAGAGGGACCGGTTCCTCACTTGAGAGACCGGTCTCTCACAGACCGGTCTCCTCGAGAGGACCGGTCTCTGAGGACGACACAGGTTTTTGAAAACGACTTTTTGCAATCCTAGTCTACTTCTAAGTCTTCTAAACATATAAATAAGCTATGTGGGTCATCTAAAATTAAGGCTTTGAATATTTTACCAATTCTAAACCCTAGAAACTTATTTCTCTCCGTTTCAATGCTTAGATTTACATGATGAGTTTCTAGCAATCAACATCGGCTTGATTCTTCGTTGTTACTCAATAATTCTTACGAGAATCAAGTAGATGTTTGATAAAAGGTGAACTCCCATAGCTTATGGTTTTCAAAAGTTAAATCACCACAAATCTTCGATTCTACAAGCTCCGGAAGGAGGTTCGGCGCGTGGATCTCGCGTGAAGCCGAGGATTCGGTGGACGCTTCGAGGAGTTGAGGCGTTGACGCTGCGAGGAGTTGCAGCAAGGTCGATTGGTGGATTCCTATCGATCGAGGACCGGCAAAGATCACCGTCAACGAGAAATCGGTAAATTGAGTCGTGTGTTTTTGTCGAAATCACTTGTACTCAAGTTTTCTTAGTGGATTTTCTTTGCGTGATCGGTCCCGTGGGTTTTTCACTCCGAATTGGAGTTTTCCCACGTTAAATTCTCGGTGTGCTGTTTTAATTTCCGCTATTTTGTTTTGTTTGCATCGAGATTTTTCGAGTTTGCCGGATTTACACCTATTCACCCCCCTCTAGGTGTTACTTACCTTTTAGATCCTCGGGATCCATATCTTACAAGTGGTATCAGAGCGGGTATAGGTTGTAATCTATGGCCGAGGGCGGCAACGTTAATCGACCCCCTCTCTTCGATGGCACTAACTACGCGTATTGAAAAGTCCGTATGAGGGCGTTTCTTATTGCTATCGACGAAAGGGTTTGGCAAGCTGTTGAATTCGGATGGAAACATCCTACTGAAGTGGTCGAGAATGTTACCGGTCCGAAACCTAGAAATAAGTGGACAAAAGACGAAAACGAACTATCTTCGTTCAATGGGAAGGGTATCAATGCTTTGTTCAATGCGTTGAATCAAACTGAATTTTCACGAGTATCAGCATGTGAAACCGCCAAAGAAATTTGGGACACTTTACAAATCACTCACGAGGGTACAAGCTTGGTAAAGGTTCAGAAATTACAAATGTTGACTAGTCGTTTTGATGCTATTCGTATGGAAGAAAATGAAACCTTTACCGAGTATTACACTCGTCTTCAAGATATTGTCAATACTTGTGCAAATTTGGGTGAAAAAATTTCTGAACCAAAAATCGTTCGAAAAATTTTGAGAACTCTTCCCGAACGTTTTCGTCCCAAGGTTGCGGCCATAGAAACGGTAAAACATCCGGATGAACTCAAAGTAGATGAATTAGTTGGTGCTCTTCAAACGTATGAAATGACTTTTCCTTCTAATTCGTCCTCTTCCAAGTCTTTTTCTAAAGCCTCAGGGATGGCTCTAAAATCAACAAAAGGAGATGTCTCGTCAACCTCATCAGATTCAGAGTCGGAGCAAAGCTTGGAGGACTTTGAGAAACAACTCGCACTTCTAACAAAGAAGTTTCGTCGGAACTTTAGAAAGAAGTTTCCTCCCAAGTCTACTTCATCAAAGTCAAACAAATCTAAAGGGGGTCCGTCTTCTTCTTCCTCGTCAAAATACAGAAAATCTGATAACTCTCAAAAGGACTCCACAAAAGAGAAGAAAAGCGGTGAAGGTCAAATTCAATGCTACAAGTGTAGGGGCTTTGGCCATATAGCATCTGACTGTCCAAATAAAAAGTCGTTGAAGAAGAAAGCTATGCAAGCTATGACTTGGGACGACTCCTCATCTGACGATTCTACTTCGAGTGAAGAGGATGTAAATGCCACGGCACTGTTTGCACAGGATTCAACCTTCATGTGTCTAGCATCTGCTGACTCGATTTCTACGACATCTATACAAGAGAAGTCATCTTCGGAGAACTCATCGGATGAGGAATCGGACGAAGATGACATGGTCGCAGCATATCAACAATTAGTTGTTGAATCAAAGAAGATTGCTAAACATAACAAGAGACTGCGGCGAAGTCTGCATGAGTTGGAACAAGAAAATTCAAAATTGGTCTCGTTAACAAAGGATCTAGAGCAAGAAAGAGACGGGTTGACCAAGGCTTACAACTCTTTGCTTGAGAAGTGTTCGTTACTTGAAAAAGAAAAGGAGACTCAGGCGGAGAACATCAATTATCTTACCAAGAAAAACTCAGAAGCTAGAGAAGCAAATATGGAATTCACCAAGACGATCATTCAACTGAAGTCGGATTTGAACCAATTTTCGTCTGGCTCGAGCAAACTAGACAAGATGCTTGGACTTGGTCAAACAAATAAACTTGGACTTGGTTATGAACGGACTTGTAAGGTACCGGACTTCTAAAAACAATGAAGTTACGGTGTACATTTAAGTAATTCCGGTGAGGTTGCGGTGGAATGTAATATACCGGATTTTAAATGTAAAAGTGTAAATAAATAAAAATAGTGTGGGATACTATTTTTATTGGACTTATAGACATAAATTATAAGTCTAGAGTGACCCGTGTTGAAATGGAAGCGAAAACAGAAGATTTAGAATTTTCTGTGAGAGACAGGGCAGACGAAAAATATCTGTACGTGCTGCTAAACTGAATGTGAATAGTGTTCTTGGATAACTTGGAGGCCAAGTTTCCTATGAAACTTGGAGGCTAAGTTTCCATGACACTTGGAGACCAAGTTTCCTATGAAACTTGGAGGCCAAGTTTCCTATATATATATAGGGGACTTGAGCATTTTCTTTCTTTCTCCCTCACACTTGCAACCAAAGAGAAATATCTCTCTCTCTCTAACAATTTCTCCACCAAAGAGAGGAATTGGAGGTGCATTTGGAGAAGAAAAAGGTTGCTTGGAGGTGAAGTCTTCATCCTCTTCATTACTTGGTTTGAGGAAAAGCTTGTGTTTGAGGTGCCTAAACGCGTGTGAAGCGTCGGTTCGTCGATTCGTCGAGCAGGTGCGACCGAAGAGTAAAGCGGCGACTAGGGAACGTGCAATTGAGAACCTAGCCTCGTGATAGCGGTAAAAGGTGGGGGGTGTCATCCCGAAGCATCCAGATTTCCTTTTATGTCTAAATTATATATATACTTGATCATATTGCATTATAGGATTAGCAGATAGTTGCAATTCTAATTCCTTGCATGCTTCTTAGTAGTGTAACTATGAGTCAGACACATGGACTAGGGTAGCATGAGGATTGGGTTTTGTGACATGGGAATCCTATAATGGTATAAAGAGCCGAACTTGGACATATGATAGCCTAGTAGAGTGGCATTGAACTAGTGTAGTAGAAACACTAAACTAGAACGAGTGGCATGTCAATTAACTAGAAAACTTACTACAATGATCGAACGAGTGGCATCGAGTCTAGTGTAGTAAACGTGACATGGTTCTAGGGATAGTAGAGATCCCGGCATCTTGGATACATTGTATATTGTGCAGCAGAGGCACGTTGACCCTTGTAGATAGGGTATCCTCTTGTGAGGATTGGATCATACTCACTAGTCTGTTTTTGCTTGTCGGTGGTCGCTCCACCGAGGTACGAGTCTCCGGAGTACTTCACTAGGGGCAGACGTAGTTGTCCCGCAGACGGTCTCGGTGTGCGAGTGCAGTTTCTCCTCACCTATGAGATTGAGAGTGAGTCGGGGTTGACCCCGGGGTGGCAACCTTCGGGTTGGCCATGAGATTGGATACTACCGAGGCATAGTTGCACGACGCACTGTGTAGCTCGTTCATTTGGATTATTGAGGCATAGTAGCATGTGCAGATACATCACTATGTAGTAGCTCATTTCCAAGCAGATTGGGTAAAGAATATGAATGGCATAGCAGATTTGCATTCATACCTTGAGTTGACATTGAGACATAGTAGCATATTGTAGATTGCATTGCTATGTACTTTTCTATACTCATGACATGATACTAGCATGATGGTAGTTGTTGCATGCATTATTATCAGTGATGGCATGATAGAGTAGTCGCAGTTTACTTTTATCTATCTATCTATCTCTCTATCTGTGCCAGCTTAGACCTAGTGGGAAAACCGGCGGCGTCGGCGGCCGAACCCACTGGGAACTATATTTATATAGTTCTCACCCCGTGTGGTTTTGGGGTACAGGTACACATAGAGGCGAGCCGAGCGAGGACCGCGGCAAGGGCATAGCGCCCTAAGTGAGCCTAGTTAGTAGCTTTTCCTTATGCATTAGAGTACCCTCGTGTACTAGTTGATATTTTGGATAGATATCAGAGAGCTACTTGTATTTTGAAGAAAACATGTACTTACATTTTGGAAGATGAAAATATAATATATTCAAATAATGTAAATGTTGAATGATTGTGATAGTTAGACTATCTCTCTTTATACACTTGTATATCACTTGTGGTTCTTGCTCTTAGATGTATTGCACTTGTGTGCATCGTATTTGATCATGTATGTTATTTAAGCAAATTCCTGGGCGCTTAATTGTACATGATCTGGTTGCTTGGCCTTGGGCGGACAGGAGAGGTACTGTCCGTTCGGCGGTCCGTCTGATGTGCCCAAACCGTGCCAAATTGGTAGTGGATTCGGGGCGGGGCGTGACAGGACTTATCTTGATCAAGCTACGAAGAAAGACGATGGAAATTCGTCAACGGCCGTTCCTAAACTTTATGGTAAGTTTGTCTCTCCTAAAAATAATTTGGCTAACAAAACTTGTCATATTTGTGGTGTTTTAGGACACATAAAGAAATTCTGCTACCAAAAGGGAAAGAGCTCAATAGCTCTCTTGAAGAGTGACCCTAAAACGACAATGAAGTCAATTGTGACTCCAAAGAAGATAGAACATAAGAAGAGCCAAATTCGGACACCAAATACTCCGAAGTCAAAGGCAAAACAAGTATGGAAACCAAAGAAGGAGGACATGAAGAGGAAGTCAATTCAAATCGTCGACAAGCCACGATCAACAAAAGCAAGCGAACTGACACAACCCAAAACACGTAAGGTTTGGGTGCGCAAAGGTGAACTCTTTCCATGCCTAGTCATTCACACTTCACTTCATGCTTACGATAACTCATCTTGGTATCTGGATAGTGGTTGTTCCCGCCATATGACCGGAGATAAAAATTGATTTACTTCTTTGACCAAAATCTCCGGAGGACTTGTTGTCTTTGGGGACGGTCGATCGTCAAAAATCGTTGGAAAAGGAACAGTGACTATCTCAGACGGCCCTACGTTGAATGATGTTTTTTATGTTGAGGGGCTTAAATCTAATCTCGTAAGCATAAACCAATTGTGTGATGATGGGTATTCTGTGAACTTCTCTGATAAAGAATGCCATGTGACTCGTGATGACAATCTGTTCTTAAAGGGCATTAGATCTCAGAATAATTGTTATGTAGTTCCTAGTTCGTCTACTGAACATTGCAACCTAGCGTCATTAGAAACTGAAACTTTATGGCATGAACGACTAGGTCACATAAATTTTAAGGAGCTATAAAAGATAACCAAGAAGGAGGTAGTTAGAGGTGTACCTAAGATTGATTTTAAAGAAAACACTGTGTGTGGGGGTTGCCAATTAGGGAAACAAACTAGATCCACACATAAGAACTTGAACCACTTAAGGACAACTAAACCTCTAGAGTTACTTCACATGGACTTGATGGGACCATCTAGGATTCAAAGTTTGGGTGGAAAACATTATATTTTGCTTATTGTTGATGATTTTACTCGCTATGTATGGAGTGCTTTCTTACGGGAAAAAGCTGATACTTTTAATTCTTTTTCTGAAATCTGTCTTCGTCTTATGACTGAACGAAATGATAAAATTGTACGCATTCGAAGCGATCAAGGGGGAGAATTCATAAATTCTAAATTTGTTGATTTCTGTGTTTCAAACGGTATAAAACATGAATTCTCGGCCCCCTATACACCCCAACAAAACGGAGTGGTTGAACGTAAGAATCGGGTTGTACAGGAGATGGCTCGTGTTATGCTTCATAGTAAGAAAATTGCTTTACATTTTTGGGCCGAAGCAGTTAACACAGCTGTCTATGTTATCAATCGGATTTATGTACGTCCGGGCACTTTGAATACGCCTTATGAACTTTGGCTTGGTAGAAAACCTAACATTAAATACTTTCGTGTCTTCGGGAGTAAATGTTTTATCCTTCGGGATCGTGAAAATCTTGGAAAATTTGACTCTCGCAGTGACGAAGGCATATTTCTTGGTTATTCTACTACAAGTCGTGCTTATCGTGCGTACAATTTACGATCTAAGACGGTGATAGAGTCTATCAATATAAAAGTAGATGAAGCTTCTTCTGTAAGTTCTTCTGTGAATGGTTCTTCTAATTCTTTGATGAATGACGATGATAATGATTCTCCGTTTGTAATGCCTGTGAATGATGATGTTTCTATACCTGATAATTCCATTGCATCTTCTGAAAACATTGCATCAAATGATTCATCTGAGCCACAAAACACCACGCCTGAAATCCCTAGCGGATCTCCTGAAACTATCCCCCTGACTGAGTCAAGAGATCATCCTTTGTCAAATGTGATTGGGGATCCTAATGTTGGTGTGCGAACAAGAAGTCAGTTACAATGTGAATTTGCATGTTATGTTTCTTTGATTGAGCCAAAGAATGTTGACGAAGCTCTTGTTGATGAATATTGGATAAATGCCATGCAAGAAGAACTTGGTCAATTTGTTCGCAATGATGTATGGGAATTGGTGCCTCGTCCTGAGCAACAACACATTATTGGTACCAAATGGATCTTTAAGAATAAGAAAAATGAGGATGGTACTATCGTGCGGAACAAAGCTAGACTTGTGGCTCAGGGGTACTCTCAAATTGAGGGAATAGACTTTGAAGAAACCTTTGCTCCGGTTGCCCGTCTTGAATCTATTCGTATCTTGTTCGCGATTGCTTGTCATTTTAAAATCACGCTCTTTCAAATGGATGTCAAAAGTGCGTTTTTAAATGGATTTTTAAAAGAGGAAGTTTATGTTGAACAACCGAAAGGTTTTATAGACTCAAAATTTCCAAATCACGTTTTTCGACTGAAAAAGGCACTTTATGGACTAAAACAAGCTCCGCGAGCATGGTACGAACGCTTGACAAAATATCTTTTGGAAAAGGGCTATAACCGAGGGGGAGCAGATAGAACTCTTTTTGTGAAACACCTGAAGGATAATTTCATTGTAGCACAAATATATGTGGATGACATAGTTTTTGGGGCTACTAAAGATAAGGATGCCGCTGATTTTGCAAAGTTAATGACCAGTGAGTTTGAGATGTCAATGATGGGAGAGCTTAATTATTTCCTCGGGCTTCAAGTCAAACAATCAAAAGATGGAATTCATTTGTCACAGACAAAGTATGCAAAGGAATTGGTTAAGAAATTTGGATTGGACACTGCAAAGGACTTTGATTCTCCCATGGGTACAAGCAACAAAGGACTGGGATTAAATTCAGAAGGTCAGAATGTAGATGAGAAACAATACAGAAGCATGATTGGTAGCCTTTTGTATTTGACTGCGAGCAGACCTGACATTGCGTTTAGTGTTGGAATATGTGCTCGTTATCAGGCTAATCCTAAGGAAGTACATCTGAAAGCAGTTAAAAGGATTATTCGGTATGTTAAAGGAACAACCGAGTATGGACTATGGTATCCTATGGGAACGTCTCTTGACCTAATCGGCTACTCGGATGCTGACTGGGCAGGCTCCGCAGATGATCGGAAAAGTACTAGTGGAGCTTGTTTTTACATTGGACATTGTTTGGTCGCTTGGCACAGTAAGAAGCAAAATTGCATTGCTCTTTCCACTGCAGAAGCTGAATACATTGCAGCTGGAAGTTGCTCTACTCAATTAATTTGGATGAAAAGCTTACTAAGCGACTATCGGATTCCTTCTACCACTCTGACTATTCTGTGTGACAATACGAGTGCAATTAATATTTCTAAAAACCCTGTTTTACATTCTCGAACAAAACATATTGAACTAAGATATCATTTTTTAAGAGAACTGGTAGAATCAAACGTTTTACAACTTGAATACATTTCAACTGAAAATCAACTTGCAGATATTTTAACCAAACCTTTGGATCAAAAACGTTTTCTGCATTTAAGAACGGCAATTGGTATGAACCCATCAATCTAGATATATTCTATTGAGCCACAGATCATGTGCATGTTGCATATTTTGGTTCTTTTCTTGCATGCTTTTTGGTGTTTAAGGGTTGATTGATTTTCTTGCTTGATGTTGCCGTTTTGGGAAATGAGTTGATCTGTGATTTTAAGTATTTCATATTTAAGTTTTGATTGATCAATGTCAGGGTTATTCTCTATTGACATATTTTTGAACGATCAAATCTTTGAAATTCTATTTATCATATTGAATCAAATTTAGCACCTCATGCTTCGAACTTTGAATATTGCATTTGTTTGTTTGATTATTAGTTTTGAGATGAGTAAATCTTTCTCTGTTTTGAAATTGCTATAATATTTTTGACTTGAGGGTTGCACTAATTTAGGGGGAGTCTTTCCGATTTTAGCTATGAAAATTTCTGAAATTCAAGATGTGGAAAGAGTTACATCCCTGCTGGGAGTGTGAAAACTACCACCACATGGAGGAAAGAGCTACCACCCCGGTCGTCCGGTCAGTGTGTGCAGCTACCACATGATGATCAATATATCTCTATGAGCTAAAAGCCAATAAAGAATAAATCAATATGAGATGTTGTGGAGATGGTAAAATTCTAATACTATGTTTAATACATCACCTAGGCGATATAAGGTGGTTTGTTAAAAGATGCTCAAAGAGCCACTCCTATCTCGAATTATGTGCATAACTCAAGTTGAGAATATTCTTTTAATTTCATGATTATGAGATTTATTTATTCAATTTCTTAACAAATATGATGATAAAATGATACAATTAATTCCTAGATCTTGCATGATGTGTGGAATTTTATTTGATACTTATCTAGAATTTTATTTGATTTTCGGATCAACAATATTTGACAAATTGAATATCTTTGAGATTGATTTTCAAAATTTATTTATGAAATTTTATTGGAAGTCTTTGGGGATGGATATTATGTATTTTTGATGTTGGATATGTTGAGGATATTATATAAAATTTTTGAAATTTTTGGACGAAAAATGGATTTTTCGGTTTTGGCTCTGGGACCGGTCCCAGACTTGGAGAGACCGGTCCCTCCGCCCGGACCGATATAGGGTTTTGCGGTCCGTTTTCTTCTCACTTTACCAACTTCATTCTAACTTCTCCCCAGGGCCTCTAATATCTCTAGGGTGCTTTTGCTTCCATTCTTCATCAATTTACACTTGATTTTGGTATGATTCTCGGATTTTATTTCGTTGTTGTTCTATAATCCGAATTTATATTTTTTTTTAAATTTTTTTTGAGGATTTGAACTCATTATGTTGGTAAATCTCTTCATATTTGCCCTGATCTTACCTCTTGACATGTTAGTCAACATTTTCATGCATTATTCTATACTTTGATACAATTGTTGGGTGTTTTTGCTATGTTTTCTTCATCAAAACCTAACTTTTCAATTTTTTTATTTTAAAAAAAAAACTGTGAATTTATTGGTTTTTGATGCTTGATTTGTCCATGATTTTCATGGTTATGTGGCTCTAGGATTATTTAGAATATTACATATCAATTTGCTAAAATTTTTTTTTTAATCACAAATCGATTGTTCTTATGTTCAATATGTATAAATCATTATGTTTAACAGGGGTTTCTTCGAAAATGTACTCGTGGTTACTTGTTCTTGTGGTTCTTATGGCTGGTGGTGGCCGTGGAAGCAAACGACAGCGCTCTAAAGCTAAACGACCAATTGAGTATCAACCGGATGATGAAGAGAGCGAATATGCTCCTGGGGACGATTCTGAGGAGGATGAACCGGATTGGGAGACCTTCGTTCCCGAGGAAGTAGCTAAGGATAAGGATACTGGGAAGGGCAAAGGAAAAGGAAAAGCTGTGGATAAAGGCAAAGGAAAGGCAACTGAGCGTCCTAGTCGTCGTAAGTCCGGGGGTGTTGAAATTCGAGAACCGGGCTCTGAGCCACCACGTCACAGTCTACAGGATGTTCCATCTAATCGACGGTCGATGTACTCGTCGAAACATTGCATTGGTGAGCGAGATGTTGGGGTGGCCAGTATCATTAGTTGTGTGCCGGGTTTTCAGGATTTATTTGAACAGGGGAATCTTCATCAGATTTGTGATTTCCCGGAACAAACCGGTTATTGTTTGGAGTTGATCAGAGAATTTTACATGAGAGCAAGTCACCTCAGTGACTCCGACGGCGGTCCGTACGTGTTTAAGACTTCCGTACGTGGTGTTGAGTTATCCATCACTCCTGAGACAATAGCTTCGGTGCTAGAGATGGAAGCTAAGACTGACGGAGTGGAGTATCTGCAGGCTGGGTTCGACTCACTTCGCGATTGGAACCGTGTCGTGAACACTATTTGCATGCCGGGTACTGAATCAAACGGAATTATGGTTATGTCCAAAGATTTCAAAATGGAGTACAAGTTTCTGAACTTTGTGGTTTGCTACAACATCATGCCTCTCGCGAACACAAAAATCTTGAGATGGGATCGTATTTTGTATATGTATCTCTTGGGACGGCCCGATATTGTGAGTGCGAAAAACATTAACATGAATATTCCGTTTCTGATCTGGCGGCGGATTGCGAAAGACATCAAAACCTCTGGACAAAATGAGAGGTTACCATTTCCTTTGATAATTATGCGGGTTTTGCGACTTCGTGAGGTGGATGTTCGGTGTACATCATACGAGCACAGTTTGGGTCGGATCAATGAAAGGACGTTTGTAAAGTCCTCGGTGCAGCTTCGTACGCCGTCTCAACGTGCTTCTTCCCCTCCTGCAGCTCCACCTCCTGCTACTGCTACTTCTTCACGTCCTTCTATGGACATTTCTGAGGAAGATATTTCCGTTTCATCGGTGTATCGTGAGCAGCAACGTCTATCTGAGGAGCTCCAGAAGTTGTCTGCCGAACAAGCTGCGATTCGTAAGGATGTGAGCAAAATGAAGCGCTTGTTGAATATGATTTTTGACAAATTAGGATGTTGTCGGGCAGATTTACCTCCAGGAGATGATTCTGACTAGGAGTTACCGAGCTTCTCCTTTTGTCGTTTTGGCGCTTTCTGACAAAAAGGGGGAGATGGATGGGATGGTCTTAATGATAATGATGATGCATTATTCTTGATGTTTAGTTAGTTAAGATGTTTAATTATGAACTAACTATGATGCTTTAGGTGTCTGACTTAGTGCTTTAGGTGTTTGTGACTATGAACTATGACTTGATAGTTTGTTTGATCTTGATACTTGAATCTTGATTATGCTTTGAGAATGTTTTTGCAGGAATAATTCAAGACTTCAAGACTCCATGTCTAAGTCATAGAGTTTGTATTAAGGGTGTAAAAGTGTAAATTTCGTTTATTGGATTGATCATGCAGGAGATTATCGTTTGGTGATTGCGATGATCTTCTTTTTATGACTTATTGGTTGTATACGAACTTTGTGTTATATTTTGTCACGAAATTGCCAAAGGGGGAGATTGTTAAGGATTTTATAGGTTGGCGAATTTCGTAAAGTTGTTTGGAGTCTTGAAGAGTTGGTCGCAGAAGTTTTTGAGAAGAGATTCAAATTGGAGGACGAAGACTCATTCGGAAAGATCGACACCTAAGGTATGAAGAAAAGATCATTTGTGGTGAAGATACATAATTAGAATAAGTTCAGAAGGCTTAGATTGCTTTAAAACAACTTTTCTGAACTTTCATGTGTTCTGGGACCGGTCCCTGAGATGGAGAGACCGGTTCCCCTAAGGTCCTCACTGCGTAAACCATGATGCAACCGGTCCCCTGTGATGAGAGACCGGTTCCCGAACCATGGTGCTTCTGTCGCGCAGCGAGGGACCGGTCTCAAGTTTGAGAGACCGGTTCCCGAACGTTGGGTTTTTGGTCACGCAGAGAGGGACCGGTTCCTCACTTGAGAGACCGGTCTCTCACAGACCGGTCTCCTCGAGAGGACCGGTCTCTGAGGACGACACAGGTTTTTGAAAACGACTTTTTGCAATCCTAGTCTACTTCTAAGTCTTCTAAACATATAAATAAGCTATGTGGGTCATCTAAAATTAAGGCTTTGAATATTTTACCAATTCTAAACCCTAGAAACTTATTTCTCTCCGTTTCAATGCTTAGATTTACATGATGAGTTTCTAGCAATCAACATCGGCTTGATTCTTCGTTGTTACTCAATAATTCTTACGAGAATCAAGTAGATGTTTGATAAAAGGTGAACTCCCATAGCTTATGGTTTTCAAAAGTTAAATCACCACAAATCTTCGATTCTACAAGCTCCGGAAGGAGGTTCGGCGCGTGGATCTCGCGTGAAGCCGAGGATTCGGTGGACGCTTCGAGGAGTTGAGGCGTTGACGCTGCGAGGAGTTGCAGCAAGGTCGATTGGTGGATTCCTATCGATCGAGGACCGGCAAAGATCACCATCAACGAGAAATCGGTAAATTGAGTCGTGTGTTTTTGTCGAAATCACTTGTACTCAAGTTTTCTTAGTGGATTTTCTTTGCGTGATCGGTCCCGTGGGTTTTTCACTCCGAATTGGAGTTTTCCCACGTTAAATTCTCGGTGTGCTGTTTTAATTTCCGTTATTTTGTCTTGTTTGCATCGAGATTTTTCGAGTTTGCCGGATTTACACCTATTCACCCCCCTCTAGGTGTTACTTACCTTTTAGATCCTCGGGATCCATATCTTACACTCGACTGCCCCGTGGATCCACTAGACGCCCGCTTCTTGGACTTGTCTCTTTCCTTGTCCTTCTCAAAAGCCTCGCGCTCCTCTCGTGCTATGGCATGGCCGCGCTCCACCCGCAGCGCGCAATCAAGTACCTCCTCGTAGGTCTTCAAGCAGAACGCATGAACAACTTTGAAAATTTTGGGTCGCAACCCACGCTCAAATGCCTCCGTTCGGTCCCTATCACCATGAACCAAGCTCGGCACACGATTGATAAGGTGCGTGAACTCCTTCTCATACATCTGCACCGTCCTACTACTTTGCCTTAGTTTCCGAAAATCCTCCTTGATTTTTCGCTTGTCACTCTCAAAAAAATACTCCATTAGTAGCATCTCCCGAAACGCCTCCCAAGTAATGGAAGCGAGATCCAACGAGCGATTCTTCTTCGCTTAAGTCGACCACAATCGAATCGACCCCTCAAAGCAATGGGCCGCCAAGTGGACTTTATCCTTCTCGAGGGTGTAGATGTCCTCGAACAACGCCTCCATCGCGGCTAGCCAACTCTCCATCACCCACGATTCCTTCACATCACCGTTGAAGGTCGGAGTGTTGAATCTCTTAAAAGCCGTCAACACCGCCAATGACCGCTCCCGCTCGGCCTCAAGCGCGTCGGGTATAGGAGCCGAAGAACCCGAGGCCGTCGGAGGAATCGCCGTCATCGGTGCCGCCGCCACCATAGGAGGTGGTGCTACAGGTGCGGGAGAGTCCTGAGGTACAGGTGTAGCCGCCGCCGCCTGTCGAGCCACCAAGTCATGGAGCAGTCCAATCTGCTCCCCCTGCTGCCACATAGCCCCGGCCAAAGCCGCCACCTGGGCTAGCAACTCGCGTACTTTGTCCGTCCCCGTCTACTCGGGCACCTCAGGAGGTGGTGCTGGTGCAGATCGCGTCCTAAGGCATCCCCTTGGTGCCATAGCTCCTAAAACGCAACAATCGGGTTAATCATCAAGACCCACAAGACACAACACGTTCCAATAGCTACCCAATTAAGCAAAAGCAATCAAGTGTAATTATTTCCAACTCTTTGCATTATGTGGTCGGCCGCCCCACACAACTCCTTAATTAGAAAACAAGTAAACACTTGAATCCATCTCTAATTCCTTTTAGAGAAGCCCTATCATTGACCCAATCAATTAGCTTCCGCATATCCATGTCTACGTTGAATGTTTCCAAAGTCCCTAAGGTCTCCAATCCTAAGGTCCCTAAGTCCATCATAGACTTTTGCTTTCACCACGCTCTGATACCATTATATCTATCACGCCTCGCTCCCCGCCTATTTGGTCGGGTTCGGGCCACATCAACAGACGCCGAACGGACAGGACCTCCACTGCCCACCCAAGGCTCTAGCAACAAGTATAATTAAGCAATCAAACAAAGAGATTTGTAATTATACAAGGCTTGCACGAAGGCAAGTAACAACTAGAATGAAAGCTCTAAACTGCAACATACATCCACATACATGATATTTGATTACATTTTAACCAAATACAAGCAAACTAAAACTATTACATTCATTTTGCTTTCATTTATAATATATTTTACATCTTAATCATTCACCCTCAAAATACATGAATGTTTCCAACTTATACATCACTAGATCAACAAAAGAAAGTTGATACATGGACAAAATGGGAGTGACTAAAATGCAAGTACTCCGGTGGCCACTAGCTATGGCGCAATACCCTTGCCTCGATCCTCCGCCGTCCCGCTCGCGCTCGGATCTGTAGGGTTAGTAGTGTGAGAACTATAACGAAGTTCCTAGTGGGTTCGGCAACTGACCTCGCCGACTTACCCACTAGGTCTATTTAGGCATAAGTATTTTAAGAAAGAAAAATAGTAACCATACTAATGCTAATACTATACTTGCAAAAAAACTGTCAGAAGATATATAATCAAATAAAGAATGATTATGCATGCATGATCTTTCCATAGTTTTACTTTGGCTTTTACCCAATCTTACCGGTTAACCTTGTTAACCCCAATAACTCATAACCCGAAATCCCTTAATAATAGGGGACTCGAACCACCATAAAGACCGTCCTCTGGGGGGACTTTACCTTGCCCAGTGGTGACCAACTCCGGAGACTCGAGGGAGAGCTACCTCCCTCAAGCCAAGACTTATTGTGAGTATCGATCCAATCCTCAACTTGAGGATATATAGCTACTAGCCACAATGCCAACTTTGTTTAAACTATGCTTAACAATTTGTATCTCAATGCCAATCTTGTCTCTATTGTCAATGTCACCTTTGTTTACTATTTTCATAGTCCGGGTCTCACATTCATACAAGTATAGGGTTCCACATACATGTCCACTATGGTTCATATCAATCTCTATGTTCATCTCCGTTATAAGCATGCAATTGAAATCCAACCAACATTCACATGTGTTCTACCCTATCATGCATGAATAACTATTGACATATGCTCAATAAAAAGGTGATATACATATAGAAGCGAATCCAACGATTCCGGAGTGCACTCCCCACCTCGAATAGTAGTAGAGGAGTTGTGATTCGATTCTCGGGATTTTTAAACTCCTATCCTGCGTGCTACGACGATCTGTACCAAATTAGAGCCAAATTAGGCCTTTCTACTAAATACCTTTACATAGTCTTTTCATTTCGCCGAACCAAGCGCAAAAACGCGTCGGAAATACCCCTAATTAGATTTCTATGAGGTCAATTTACCTCGGAAACGATCGGACCCAAAAGCCCCAAATTTGGTGCCATAATAATGCCATATATGGTTTTTTCCTAAATTGATCTCGTAACTAAGCAAATACTAGCTTAGAATCATCAGGAAGCTCTCTAATACCATTCCTAAACCATTTGAACCATTCCTAGGGTATCTACTATGAACCCTAGATGACCACCATTAGAGCACATGGAGCTTCCATGGATTTTCATGGAGCTCATGTCTGTAACGACCCAGCCCACTAGCAACAATAACTTGTTGGGCCCAACCATCGGCCCAAAATGCTTAAGCCCAGTTATTATTACTAGTGTCTAAGTCTCTTATAAACCCAATGACAACCCACAACCCCATTCCCATCCGATGTGGGACTATTGGGGTGTCACAATGTCTCAAAAGAGTTTCTAAGTTTGCAAGAACATCAAAACTCTAAAACTCAGGGTAAAAATCCAAACCCTAGAAGAGTTCTTGCATAAAACTCACCTTAGCCCTAAGCTCTTCCAAGTCCACCTTGTAGGAGAGCTCCTTGATCCTCTAATCCTCCAAGATCATCTTCTCCAAGCCTTCTTCTTAGCTCCTCCCTTGCCTTTAGAGAGGGTTTTTAGAGAGAGAAAGAGAGAAATCAAAGAGGAGGGTGAGGTACTGTGTAAACAGGTGTGGAGGGGGTGTTGGGGTGCTATATAGTGTGTAATAATAGCAACTAGGCCCCCCAACAACTTATATTTGCAGCAAACTTCAATGTTGCTGACAGACCAAAGTGTACCGGTATACTCCATCCTATCACCGGTAACACGATCGCGCAGAGGCAAACCCGAGAGCAAGTTTCTTGGGTACGCAGCATTTGTACCGGTACAAAATATTTTGTACCAGTACACTTTCAAGTTTTCTCAAACCCGAGAGCAACTTCCTCTCAAGCAACACTGTTGTACCGGTACAACATTGATGTTGTAACGGTACACTTTGCCCAGACTGCAGTTTTTGCATCTTTTCTATTCTATTTCGCGCCGATCAATACTAAAACCTTACTAACCCTTTTGGAACTCATTTTTAATCCTTCCAACATTGTTGGAATGTTAATTGGAACTTGTCCAACTAATTCTCTTGGATGTTTTAGTCAATTTGGCTAAAGTCTAATAATCGCTACCGAGCTTTCGGTATATTACACAACATCAGTTCACTAATAGACAACAAATCATGATATCATTTGAGGATAAAACTCTAAATATTGGATAGTGATCAGGCTAGCTTGGGAACTTTGACCACAACAAAGCATATGCATATTTTAATAACTAATAGGATTATTATTTACAGTATAAGAACATTTGTAATTTATGATCTCAGGACTGCTCCCTTTGTTATCATCCACCAAGTGTTTGAATGAGACATCTCATACCTAATTGTGTATGTGGCGGTGTAGGAATCGTTGTGCTCCGGAGTAACATCGGTCAATTTTGCCGCTTCCTCGATTGTCACCTCCATAATTTACTCACTGCTGCCTCTTGCTTTCTCTGTTTCTCGCACAGAGCCACTGACCTCGCTCTGTCTCGCGCCCTCGCTCCTCTCTCGCTCGAGCTCTCCTCTCTCTCACTCTATCGCTCTCAGGCCTCTCTCTCACTCTATCGCTCGTAGGCCTCTCTCTCTCTCTCTAGCTCGCAGGCAACAGAAAAGGGGAGTGAGGCGCCCTCTCTCGCTCGAGCTCTTCTCTCTCTCGCTCTATCCCTCATAGCCCTCTCTCTTTAGCTCGCAGGCGACAGAAAAGAGGAGAGAGGTCAAAAAAGGGGGGTAAAGGTGAGGAGCTAGAAAATGGGAGTGAGAATAACACTAATTTTTTTTTTTTTCAAAAGCAAATTAATATCAACCATTGGATCTCTCAGTTGTAGGATGTACAACCCAATATGGGTTGTACCAGTAGCGGTGCTCAATGTGAAAAACAACCGGATTCTTCCCGCACTCGGTGTTGGCACAATACAGCCATCTGGACGCACCGTCTCTTCTCCCTCCCGAATAGAGATGTCAATGGGTATGGATACCCGAAATTTTATCCGAACCCGAATCCGAATGAAACGGATATATCCGATGAATATGGATATGGATTCGGATATGTATATCAAAAATATAAACCCGACGGATATGGATTCGGATATGGATTTTGATTGTACCCAACCCGAATCCGAACTCGACCCGAAACCGAATTTATTTTGTATTATATATATATATATATATATATATATATATATATATATATGATTTATATTTGAATTTGTATTTTAAAAATTTAGATTTAATATAATATATTTTGAAATATTGAAAAAAGAAATAATTGTTTCGGGTTCGGGTTCGGGTTCGGGTTCGGGTTTTGAAGTTTTGGTCGGATTCGGGTTTGGATATGAATTTTTAAAATCCTTCGGGTTCGGATTCGGATCTCAGGTTTTGAGTCGGGTTCGGTTTCGGGTTTTTAAAAATCCGCCCCGAATCCGACGCATTGACATCTCTACTCCCGAAACAAACAAATAACCACGACTGTCGACTCCCACCCACCCTTTTTCTTATCCTCATCGACTCGCTGCTCCTGCGTCGCCTTCGCCTTCGTTCTTTCTTCCGAAATTCTCCGAACTCCCTCCCACTCACTAAAAAAAATGCTTCTTCTTCTTCTTCTTCTTCTTCTTCCCACTGCTTCCTCTCTCTCCTTGTAGTCGCTTTGCCGCTTCTCCGAGAAGCGCTTCTTCTTCGATGGAGCTTTGCGACGCCTCCCACCTCTTCCCCACCGGGTTGCGGCGGGGGCCCTTCCCCTCTTTTCGCTTCACTCCCTCCTCCTCAAGCCTCCTCCAACACCCGTAAGCTTCTTCTCCTTGTCCCTTTTCCTTTTTTTTTTTTTTATTTTTTTATTCTCCCCGAATGTTTCAGAGAAACGAAATTTGAGACGCTTTTGGTGCATACTCTGCTTTTGCTGTTTAAAATTTTCGCCATTTTTGTGTGTACTTGAGTTGGGTCCTATTTGATGAAGAGCTGTTTGCAAAGCGCTTTTAGGAGAGCCTCCGCGCTAAATCCCCTCACAGCAACTTCTTCTTCGAATCAAAGCTTCTAATTTTGGGCCGCAAAATCACATCTTTTGTTTCGGCTAAGGCACAAGTGCCAGGCATTTCTGATTGCTGAATCCTCTGTTATACTGCTGAAAGCAGAAGCAGATGCAGGGCCAAACAGACCCCTTTGTTTCATATCACCCCAGAGTCTATTGTGTTTTTCTGTTTTTTCTCATCAGTAGTTTGTATGGTACTTGGTGATTATTCTGTTAACTGGCGTGCGCGCTTGTTTTCTACTAGTTGCGTTGGATGCTCAATCTGATTCCTATATCTGTTGACTTGAAATTTTATACAAATCAATCGCCACCGCCTGAGCGTTTTGGGTACAAATTTAAACCACATTTTCTTGTAACTCAAATGAAAGAGTGATAAATATAAGGATAGTTTGGTAATTCTAGAATTTTGAATGCGTATTTTGATCATACCGGGCTTTTTGTTCATCATGAGCACTAAAAAGATCTCGGCATGCTCTTTGATAGATATAAGCTACCAACAATATTTAACAGTGGTTTATCTCATGCCTAGATCTTTTTATATCATAAGATTATGTATCTGAAGAATTGATAGACAAGAGGTTGATCTATGCTCTCCAGCATAGCAGTAGGTAATGCAAACTCATTTGGTTTAGGTTAAGTGTGTGAACTCCGAGGATAATGACACCATTGTAATGAGAATTCAATCTACATAAAAGATTTCAACTTATTTCCAAGAGGAATGAGAAGCAAGGAGTTTGCTTACTGCTACCTTTTTGTATCACTATGTGGAGTATTGTTTTGTTATACTCTTAACCAAAAACTTTCCATTATTATCTCTCCAAACCTTGGTGACATATCGCAATAAACTTGATGTGTCGTAATTCCTGCTTGAGATATATTGCGTGTTGATATTCTACAGAACAATTTGCACAAGCATTTGTTTGTTTATTATTCAAGCTGAGAACTGTCAGACGTTCCTTTCTCTGTAGACATATCTGGCATTCAATGCAGTTACAGAATGATCTCAAGACTACTCTTCACCCAAGGATTCACTTTCCTCCTCCTAGATCACCAGCGGCATCTGTGAGTTATGGTATCCTTCTTACTTGGAAATTTCTTCTTCATTAAATTTTAGATAGATTTTATTTATATTACATTGTTAGAAATGATTTGCTTGTATGCTTTTCGTTGACAACAATACTACCTAACTTGTCTTACTGCTCCCTTTTGAATTTATTTTTGGTCACTAATGTTATCATTATAAAGGGCTCTAGAGGTTGTGTAGAACTACTTTTGGAATAGAGTAGTGTGAAGAATCACTAACAACTTTTTCATTAAAATCTCCCTCAATAGCTTTATGCACTAGCAGAAGCTCCAAATAGGGGCTTATCTAGAACTCATTTTGGCTTCACCACCATAGCAAAAGCTCTAGGCTTTTTTGTTTGCCAAATGCCGGTCTATTGTTTTGCAGAACAAAGAAGTTGGTTTAAAAGCTAGGCCAAATAGGCCTATAATCCTAAAAGTAAGAGTGGGTCGCTCATCGGTCTTTTGCTTCACTCACGAAATCCTGGTATACCGTCCATCTTGTTAGTTGATCGGCATATAAATGCTACATTTGGGCTTCTATACGTTGAGATTGCCTTTCCCCTTCTTTTTCTCCCCCGAATAATTGTTTTCCAGCTACTCAGTTTCTCATACTTGTATTCTAATTTCTGTAGTACCCTTTAGGCCTTGCTTGGATGCTGGAATAGTCAACCAATAATATCCTATTCAGTATGAGAATTTTCTATTGTGATTGGAAGCTAGAAGTGTAGTCATGTCTAGAGTGGGATAGCATATTCAATCTTCAAGTTATTTTTTAGAATAAGATAAATCACCTTATAGGTGAAATATGCTAACATACCAAATCTTGGATCCAAAGGTATTTCAAAGAGCAAAAATCAAACTCTGACCTTCTAATTATACAAGAAAATTTTCATTCCGAATAAGTTATCATCTATGAATTTATTTTGACATCCAAACAAGGCCTGAAGCATATAAGAAATCTTTTAAAATGATGAGCATTGTCTAGAAAATATTCCTATAGTGAAGTGATTTTTATTTATAAAACAGTTATGAACCTTGAGTACTGATTATAGATTAGTTGTCTTGAACTGTTTACAGAAGTCAGGTAGTGCCTTTCGAAATGGTGCTACTATAGTCGACCACAATCCTCATATATTACTTGTCTATCTTTCAGGTGACTCAGCTATAACATGTAAAGGATTGTGTAAGGTAGTTTGGACAGTAGAGGCCGATGTTTTGGACAGATACCTCATCTTTATAACAGGGGATCTTGTTTCCTTAGGCTGCTGGGAACCAGAGATGGCTGTTCTTTTATTCCCTTGTATTGAAAACACTAACTTATGGAAGACGGAAATAAAGGTAGCTTTTCAATACAATTCACAAACTGCATTTGTTATTTCATAGTAATTGAAACAATTGTACTGTTCACATCAGCAAGTGAGACGAATAATTATTAACCAGTTAAAACTGATACATTTTAGTTGGTTTGCGATTCCTACATATATGTTTATTGTAAATGAAATTCTTCTAATTTGTAATACTTATATTTGTTAGATTCTAATTATCAGCTATAAAGATCGTGATTAGATATGCTTATTTGAATTTGAATATCTTTATCTGATTGAGTTCTTCTTTATGCTTTTAGGTACCTTTTGGAATTAATTTCAAATATAATTATTTCATAAAAGAGGACAAACACCGCTCTTCCAATCTTGTATGGAGGCCAGGGCCTGAGTTTTCTCTCTCAATACCTTTTACTGGAAGAGAGGATGAACAAATCGTAGTTAGAGATTCTTGGATGAGTACCAAAATAAACAGACAACCTATTCCATCCTGGGGTTCATGGTTGATGGAAATAAGCCTTTTTAAAGACTGCCTCAAAAATGGTAAGTCTTCAAATCTCATAACCAATTTGGTGAATGCACTGGGGGTTCTCAATCTTCTTAAATCAGTTCAGTTTGGACCCTAATCTTTCGACTGTTACAATTTGGTCCTTAACGTTGAAATTTTTTGTTGCAAGTTTTTGCTTATTCATTAAATTCCTCTGTTAAATTGGAATGGAAACACCTCTAGCAGTTGGTTGATTGCCACATGGGCATTTATGTCCAATTCTAGAGGAACTTAACTGAAAGAGTTATATTACAACAAACTGGAAAAGCTAGGACCCAGTTGTAACAATTGAGGGTTGGGGATCAAACTAAAATCTGCTAAAATTTTGAGACCGGAATGGATTTCTTTTCTTCTGCTATTAATATATCATGTGGATATATCCGTCATTCAGATGAAATTTTTCCATTGTGCTGAACACTTAAATGCTTCCAGTGCATTAACAGGTGAAAAAGAAATACTGCAAAGTCACAATGGCGTTCCCTCAAAATCAAAACATTCATCAGTTGATTGTCATCATGAGGAGATTCGTGAAGATATAGAGATTTTGGTACAAAATTCTACTAATGCAGGAGAAGATTTGACCGAAAGGGATCAGCCTGTCGAAGAGCCCTGGCTGCTTAGATCCATATTTTCCGCAATCTCGGGTTCAAGTGAACTCGATGAATTATCTCATCAAGACAAAGAAAAATTAGCACCAATTGACGATCATAAAATTGCCCATGTCGAGAAACCGGCTTCTACAGTTATATTGATTAATTCTTCTGTATGTACCATGCAAAGAATTGCAGTTTTGGAAGAGGAAAAACTTGTGGAGCTATTATTGGAACCCGTAAAAAATAATGTACAGTGTGACAATATATACTTGGGTGTTGTTACGAAACTTGTTCCTCACATGGGTGGCGCATTTGTTGATATTGGGATTTCAAGGCCTTCGCTCATGGAGATAAAGCAGAATAGGGAGCCATTTGTGTATCCTCCATTTCATGAGGATAATGATGAATCCATTGGTTGTTCTTCAGAAAGCGAGTTGAAGGAGAACTTTATTAGCAATCAAGATGAATTGTCTTCAGATGATGAGGATGATGTTGTTGATGAGTTTTTAGATGTAGACCATCAAGATGACTCAACTGAGTTTATAGAGGAGCACATTGAGTACCATGAAATAGAAGATGACGTGAGTCCATCACATGATAGTAAACCCAATATAGTTAATGGGGCTATTGATTTATCCATACACGATGCTCATTTCGAAGGAAATGGTGATCAAATTGAAGATGAAGATGAGGAAGATGCTATGTTATTAGAAGCAGAAAGCTCTAATGATTTGGATTCAGCAGGTCTTAGCCAACAATATAATAAGAAAGTTGTGGTTACAACACATACGAATGAAAACAAGTGGTCTCATGTTCGTAAAGGCACAAAAATAATTGTTCAGGTAGTTAAAGAAGGGTTAGGGACTAAAGGTCCAGCTCTCAGTCCTTACCCAAATCTAAGAAGCAGATTCTGGGTATGCACAATTTTTTCTCGGCCATATACATAGGCATTGAATTTCTCACCTCTACTGAATAATCTCATTTAAATGCATCATGATTCCTGAGTAGTTCTTGGTTCTGCTGGATAATAACTTTATGAAATTCGATATTTTTCTTTTTTATCATTTTTTGAATAATGGTTCAGACTGCAGCTTCTCTGAGAACCAACTTCTTTAGCTTGCAGGAAAATTAACCTGAATACATGATGAATGCAAAATTGCTTGTCTTTATTAATCATATATTTATTGCATTATAGTACAAGGAACAAACTCTATAGATTTGTCAATCAAAAGTAATTATTTAATAAATTTTAAGCATCTCCTTTAGACAACCAATGTCTTTCGTTTTTCTTGCTACTGCATACATAAGTTTAGGAAGTGTTTGGCTCTACGTTAAACTATGGAGAGTAATTTTTGGAGGAAAAGAGTGCCTAGTGGAAAGAACTTCGACAGTCTCAAATGTTTGGTTTTATAGGAAAATAACAGCAGTTTTCAGACCTTGTTTGATATGTAGAAAAAGAACTCAAAATTTTGTTTTACATTTTCTCTTAATATATTATTTCATTATTTGAAAAACTATTTTATATTCCTCTTCTATTATAAATTATATATAATATACTATTTTTATATATAACAAATTTTTGTTTATGTACTAAATGTTATGTTTTTTTTACTATTATTATATATAATATACTGTGTCATGTAATTTAATATTAGATTAACAATTGAATAAAAGGTTAATTGCACTTTTGGTCCTCAAACTATGAGGCGCGTGATAATTTAGTTCTTGAACTTTAGTTTATTGCAATTTCTAGCTCGCACTATGAGGCATGTGACACTTTAGTCCTCAAACTTTAATTAATTGAAATTTCTGGCTCGAACTAATGTGTCCTCAAACTTTCTGAATTGTTGCAATTAGGTCCCACAACCTTTTTTTTTTGAATAAATATTTGACGAATTGCTAATATCGAAGTGATGTAACATCTTAATTATTGTTGCATCATCAAGTAGGATATTGCTGCAATTCAGAAAGTTTGAGTATTAAAACGTCACGTCTGATAGTTCGAGCTAGATATTGCAACTAATTAAGGTTTGAAGACAAAACACATGCCTCATAGTTCAAGCCAAAATTTGCTAGGAATTAAAGTTCGAGGACTGAAGTGTCACATGCTTCATAGTTTGACGACCAAAAGTGTAATTTGCCCTTTAATCAAATGAATAAATACTATATTTAAAAGAGCAAAACATTGAAGCACTGTACCATATTAAGATCGGAAGAAGTGCATGCGTCCACACGTTTTAAGCATTACACTCTGAATCGACCTCATGCACCGAGAAAGGTTTCACTACGACAAAATCCATACTTTTACAAGTGGAAAACGAAAACCTTCTTTTTCTGCAAAATTTGTACAAGTATTTTACGAGAAAAAGACTTTTATGATGAGCCAAACAAGCAGAAAAGTGTTTTTGAGCCGAAAAGCATTTTCAGACAACTTTTACAGTGAATACCCCTTTAAAGAAATCCATATTCATCTCATTCTCTATTTTATAACCAATAAATTTTTGGAATTATGCTTTGTTTTATGAATTGATTTATTGATGTAACCTTGTTGACTAACTATGCAAGTTCTGCTTCAACTATAGACTTTTAAGCTGACTATATTACTGTACTTTCTTATCTCGTGCCCAGTTCCACTGAGAGCTTGTAAGTCAAAATTCAATCTCTCACCCACCGCCCTACCTCACTCCCATTATTATTCTTATCATTACTTTTAACTGATTAGAGGAATCAGTGAGAAATTTTCCTTTAAATTCTACAGATCTTGATAGCTCGGTGCGACAGAATCGGAGTCTCAAAAAAGATTACAGGCGTTGAGCGGACACGCTTAAAAGTCATTGCAAAAACATTGCAACCGCCGGGTTTCGGTTTAACTGTACGAACAGTTGCTGCCGGCCATTCTTTGGAGGAATTACAGAAAGACCTTGATGGCCTGCTTTCTACCTGGAAAGGCATAGTCGAACATGCGAAATCCGCTGCACTAGCTGCGGAAGAGGGGGTAGAAGGTGCTGTTCCAGTAATATTACACAAGGCAATGGGTCAGACTTTATCAGTTGTGCAAGATTATTTTAATGAAAAGGTAAATTATCTATATTCGAATCTTTATAAGATGAAAAATTCAACTAACCTTCCCTCCTAAATGGTTGTGAGTCGTGACCCATTTGAGGAATTCTAGTCTTAATGTATTGTTTCTTTGCCTCAGGTAAAGAGTATGATTGTTGACTCTCCTCGAACTTATCATGAAGTAAGGAATCTGGCCACTATATTAATCATTCATTGACTAACTTCTAGTGAGAAATATTTTGTCAGCCGATACATATTTAAATAATATACATAAAAAGATTTCTGAAACAATGACATTACTCAGCAGTAAATAGTTTAATTGGATTTTTTTATTTTTTTATTTTTTTAATTTTTTTTTGTTGAGTTTGCTACTTCTCTACCAAAGTGGTATAACTTATTCTGTATTTTTCAGGTCACCAGGTATCTCCAGGAAATTGCACCTGACCTTTGTAAACGGGTCGAGTTGTATGACAAGAAAACTCCAATATTTGATGAATACAATGTTGAAGAAGAGATAAATGGCATTCTTAGTAAAAGGTAAAATCATTTGATAATCTGTACATACTGCTCCTAACTTAATGGCTTTGAAGGTAATGGTTTTGTTTTCCTCCCTTTTGAATTCAACGTTTAGAATATTAGTGATATTGATAGAATTTCCTGCAGTTCCTAGATCTTCAGGATATTTGTGCTTGCAAATTATTATTTTTTATGCCCTAGAGATGTCATTTGGCTTAGGGCCTTTTTGTTTGCCCATAACTGATTTTCGGATTAAAAATGACTTTCAATCAAACTAACTCAGGTGAAAATTATTTTTCTACCGCTATTTGTTTGGTAGGAAGTAGTTATCCCACTTTTTGTGTTTGTTTTACTGAAAATTTTCACACTAAACACATTAGAGGGTGAAAAATAGTTACAACAGTTAATTTATTATTATTTTTTAATCTCATTCTCTCCTGTAATTGGCTTCGCCGCCACCCAGGGCGAAGTCAATCATGGCGTTTTGGGAAAGTGGAGTTACAGGCCAATTTAATTTATGGCCAGACCAAACAATGGAAGTGAGCATTTGTGGCTGAAAACAACTTCACCCCTTGCACTTTTATTCATGCTATTAGAGGGTATTTTGGAATATTCAACTCTTCTGGATGAAGTACATATAGAATGCCCTTCTGTTTACTATGGATGTTGGGATCTGCTTACTCAGCTTTGTGCTAAGTTGGAATTCTCATTTCAACACTTGGCATCCTCATTATTCAACGTGCCTATTACCTATCTGACCTCGAGATTGATTTGTTTGCTCTGAGAGCAAACTCCTTCCATATTTTGGCATGGCCAGCGTGCCTCTAGTTTTTGTATGTAGTATGGACCAATCATTATAGCATTGTTTAATCTATAATTAAAATAGTTGGCATACTATCGGTGTTCTGTTTGACATGACGTATCTATTGGGATTGGGCATATATACTCCTTTCCATCCTAGGATGGTTATATTCATACTCTAAGACTTATATATTCGATCTGAGATGCTATATCTTTTCCAATTTTGGATGGGAAATGGGTACAATTGAGATGAGAATCTTAATGGACGAGCACTATTAGAAGCATATTAGGAAAGAGTGCGATGAGTAATATCGGCTGTAAAGGTTAGAGACAAGGAAACCGTCTAAAATGTTTTCGACATGTTAACTGACGACTGTTCACTGCACCAGTAAGGTAAGCCAAAGTACTATAACAGGAGAGGACCATGCAACCGTAGTGTTCATTTGCATGCCTTTCTCTTTCTTGACCATTGTTGGCTTAGAACTTGGAACCAGCTTTCGAGAAATTTGATACCGAGTGTGCTGTTGCTCTTAGAACCATGTAGCATGGAGCCTTCTTTGCTTTTTTTTCTTGTTCCTGGCTATGAGCGGCTAACAGATCTTAAATGCTTCTATGCTAATATGCATGATCCACATAAAAATTCCTTAATCCTTTAATAAGCCATAATATTGTTAATTTTTTCTGAAATATCTAGCATTATCACATGGTCGATGAACAGTCTGCTAAAGATCCTTATGCAGACAGCATGAGGATACTCTAATAAAATGTAGTGATAATGGATACATAGAACTCTTGTCACTATGAATATTGATGTGGTAAGAACTTCTTGCAATGGCAACTACTGGATTTAAGCCACCATATATAAATGAATTTCCATGCCTTAAAGTGGTATTTTATGGGAAATTTTAGAAATCAGGTTCTTAAAAGAGGTGATAGGACTAGGACTTTGTGTATGACATGCTACATATAGGGGTCCTTGCTTATAATAGTGGAATCACGGTGAACTAGATAAGATAACTTTTATGGTGTCTGTGGATAATCCTATCTGCAATTGAGTGGTCACATGTGAGGGTTAGCAGCAGGGTTTCCTTCTAATTAGTCCTAGCTGTGCTTTCTTCTATTCCTTTGGCACATTCTTACGAGCCATATCTCAATAACACAAAGTCAATACAAAGTTCATAGCTGTAGTTTCACCATATGCTTATTATCACCTTTTCTTTTGTAGGGTTTCACTATCCAATGGAGGCTCTTTAGTGATAGAACAGACTGAGGCGTTAGTTTCAATTGATGTAAATGGCGGTCACAGTATGTTGGGACAGGGAACATCCCAAGAGAGAGCTGTTTTAGATGTCAATCTTGCAGCAGCAAAACAAGTATGTTTACATTTTGGCAGCTAACATGAGAACTCGTGTGATTTGGTTGGTGAAAAAGAAAAATGATATCTAATATTGTTATAACTTATATTAATTGGTTAATAATTTTATTCTATTACTAATTTTCCTCTCTTTCTCTCTCTCTCTCTCTCTCTCTCTCTCTCTCTCTTGTTTTTGGTTTTTTTATAATCGTTTTTTTTAATTGTTCATGCTTTGTTCTTTTTGTTTGTATTTTGTATGAAATGTCTTAGGCTTAAAACAGATTTAAAGCTTTGCTACAGCATCCTACACTGAATCCATTTTCGATAGAAAACTATAAACAATTAATCAATCTATGTGGTGTATTAGTTTATTTTTGTGTTATTTAAAATATTGGCTACGAAAAATGACAAAAAGAGTGCTTGCTTAGCACCTGTCTTGCCTTATAATCCTGTATCACACATCACACTGCGCGTCAGTTGCTGGTTCAGTATGTTAGGATTAGTAATAAGTTGCTTCACATATTCTAGGACTAGCAGGAAGTGGAGTCATCAACAGGACAAAGCTGAAAACAATGCCCTAGAGCTCATGATCACAAAGTCAATTAATAGCAACAGTCATCAAATCTTGCAAAAGACAAATGCTTGGATTGCATTATAATTTCTTTTAATAGATGTCAATTATAGTGTCCTGTTAAATCTTATATATGTAATCACTGACCTTGCTGATATTTTTTTCTTTCTTTCCTTTTTTTTCGGGTCTCAGATCGCGAGGGAGTTGCGCCTAAGGGATATTGGCGGCATCATTGTTGTGGATTTTATAGATATGGTTGATGATTGTGAGTAAGATGATCTTTGAGGACCATTTTTCACTTCGCATCATTTTCTTTTTTATCGACTGGTGCTAGTTTCCCTCTTTTTTATCCATTTCTTGATAAGAAACGCCATGCAATAACCTGCAATGTAGATATATTATTTTGTTGTCTAATAGAGGTAGTGTCCATTTTCTCGGCCTTTTTAAGCCGCAAGGAAAAGGATTCATGTAGCAGCTCCAACAGCTAGTTAATAAGGTTCTGCTAAATAATAAGATATGAGAATCTACCACCTATCCTGCACTTGGAAACCAGATTTAACTAAGCAATTGTAGTATTAATGGTGCTCTTGCGCTATTACTTTAAGTAAAAGACTTCCTCATAAGCCTTTGTAGTATCAATTCTGCTCTCTCGCTATTATTTTAAGCAAAAAGCTTTAACGTCTAACTGCTTTTCTCAGCAAACAAAAGGTTAGTTTATGAAGAAATGAAGAAGGCAGTTGAGAGAGACCGATCGACAGTGAGAGTCTCAGAGTTATCAAAGCTTGGATTGATGGAAATAACCAGAAAAAGGGTATGACATTTGGCTAAATATTTATCATTTCGTCACTCAGCATGTTTGGCTGGATTACACATTTATCAGATTCAAGTTTGTTCTCCAAATATTTTACTAAATTCTGCAAACCTTCTTTCACTACTAAAAAAAAAAAGTATATCTTTAAGTTGGGATTGCTCTGTTGGTTACCTAGCAGTTAACCTACCTTTTATATTAAGTAAATATTACAATAATCTGGATGAACATAGACAAAGTATTGCCTGATTCTTTTCCAATTATGTTATGCTCTAATCATACTTAGATATTCCATTAATGATGTTACAGGTTCGTCCGAGTGTTTCATTCATGATTAGTGAGCCCTGCGTTTGTTGCCATGCTACCGGGCGTGTTGAAGGCTTAGAAACATCCTTTTCGAAGATTGAGCATGAAATTTGCCGTCTTCTGGTAAGTTCTTCAATTTTGCTGATTAATTACGTTGCTCTAGGTTTATCATGTAAAATGCATAACCTCGTGATCAAGCTTTGCGACAATACATGAAAGCTTGAAGCTAAAAATGATGTTTGTTGTTCACTACAAAGTTGGCTGTGTCGTGGCACAGAGCGTTCCATCACAAGAAGGCATGGAAAGTGCTGCTGTATGCTGCAATATTTCACTGGCACATATGTATTGTCTGTAACAGTGAGAAAGAGGAGAAGGATAAGGAATAAGTATGGGAAATATCACAAGAAAAAAAACGAGATTAGAGAACTTAGCTCTAGAGGGAGAGAGGCCACCGAACGAGGCTGGAGAACCAGCAACAGCCATTGGCGGTGGGGTGACAGCAACGAGGAAGGCGATGGAAACGAAGAGATGGAGTAGAAGTTGGGAGGATCCAGAAGTTTCCGGCATTATATAGTGAAGAAAACAGGTTGATGGTTGGCGGAATCTGACTCGTAACCCGAACAGATACGCCGAAGACGTGGTGGCCCAGGCCCATCAGGGTGGGGGCCCAACCCAACAACTACCGCTACGTAGGCCAATATTTTACGTAGTCCAATTTGGAGGCCAAATTCAATATTGAATTAGGACCAACGGTGGTCCAACTCTATTTGAAGCATTTTACAGCTTAGCCTTTTTCTCTATAAGAAATTACGATTCAGTCCATAATAAGGACTATAAATACAGGTAGTTGTACCAAAACAAACAGAATATAGAATTTCCAATCCCCCCTTCTCTCCCTTCCTATCTCTGCCTCCTCTCCACTCACCATTGCTGAGATCCTCTTGAGTTCATGGAGTTTCTACCTCATGAATGAAACTTTGGAGTGCAACAAGATTAGGAGTCCTCCCCGATCTTCATTGTAGCCATCCAGAACTTCGAGCAACCTCATCATTAACGGGTGTTGCTCGGATCGGGACATTACAAATTGGTATCAGAGCAGCTCAGATCCCAGGGATTACCCAGTGATCGCAAGGTCGATCAGAACCAACCTAATTAGTAGTATCATCACAAGCAAGCACAAGGGGCTCATAAGGATCAATAGGAGATGGATCTTACCTTCAAGTAGCCGGGAACAGGTAAGTACTATGTTCCCTCCTATTTTTACAGAGATAAGAAGCAACAAAACTGTAGTAGCATAGGAGAATTCCAATTTCTATAGCTGCAAGAAAAAGAATTAGAAGTTGTTGTAGGGTAATATAAGATATTCAGGTTATATCCACTGGTTTCTGTTCTTTAGGGGAGCGAGTAGTCATTAGAACTCAGGAATCATCACTGATGCATCATTATATCTTTTAAAAAATGGGGAATAGGACCATCAAACAGAAAAGATTGGGAAAAAGGCACAAAATATATTCAAATATACCTCAATAACGACTAAAATAGTAGAAGGAACCAGGCTGAAGGACTTTAGTGATCACATGACTTCTTTAGAAGAAAGAATGCAAAAGCTCTACCAAGGAAAGTTGTGGGCGCTAACAAATCACATAACTAAGGTTAAGGAGGCAGAGCAGAAGCACTATGAAGCTCTTTAGTTAGAAGCAACTAGGAGACATGAGGAGTTGCTGAAGCTATTAACAAGCCAACACTCTCCACCGAAGTATGCCAATTTTAGAACTGAAATGTTCCCTCTGGCCTTAAGGATCCCAACTGCAAGCTAGGTAGCAGTGATGCCCCTTATGAATACAGGGAGAGTAAAGGTAAGGGAATATTACCAACACCCCCAAGGGATGTAGATATTGATGAGAAGGACATACCACACAACGATAATAACAGGAACCCACCACACCAACACACACCTTACCCGAAATTAGAGTTTCTTGCTTTCAGTGGAGATGAACGAAGGGCTTGGATACAGACTTGTGAGTAGTACTTTGAAATTTTCCAGATTCCAAAGGCTCAATGGCTAATATTGCCACCATGCATTTAGTTGGAAGGGCCCGGACTTGAAAACAAGGATATTTCATTAGTAGGCCTAGAGTAGCTAGGAAAGAGTTCAAAGAGGCTGTCTGTAGGAGGTTTTCACATGTTGGTGAAATATACCTCATCAGGGAATTCAATAACCTCAGACAGCTAGGGACTGCAGAAAAGTATCAGGATAAGTTTGAGGAATTAAGGTGTCACTTACTGTACTACAACCCCTTATATCACAAAGGAGCACCTAATTTCTTGCTATATCAATGGTCTTAAGGAAGAACTAGTTTTATAGACATTGCCCACCCAAACTCACTAGAGGTATATGAACAGGCTAAATTGCATGAGAGGGCACTGTATATGATGAACAAGAGGGGTAGGATCACTTCCAGACCACCAGGACTGCCCTATCAGTTTCCCTTACACCTAAAAACACCTCTAGGAACCACCATCTGTAGGTCAGTGGAGCCTACTAGACCCCAGTTTTCCAATCAGCATAAGGGAACTACCAATCAGAGTCTAGAGGGAAAGCAATTCTTTGATCAAAGAAGAACAGCTGGGCTGTGTTTTAGGTGTGGGGACAAATACCAACTAGGCTACAGTTGCTCAAATAGAGCCCTCAATGCACTACAGGGGGTAGAGAAGTATTATAAGCTTATAATGGAGAATGTTTAGCAGAGGAGTTTATGGTAGAAGAGAAAACAAATGGGATAGTAGAGGTGTAGGAAATGGGGTTTTCGTACATGCTTTGAGTGGAGAAAAACAACAGGATACAATTAAAATACAATAGGAATCACAGAACAAACATTAACCATATTGGTTGACACTCCTAGCCCCCACAGTTTCATTGACTTTCATGTTGCCAAGGATATGAAGACCCAGATGATAGCTGCTCCTCCCTCATTGTGACTACTAGTGAAGCACCGCGCTTCGCTGCGGACAAATATAAAAATAAAATATTTTTATATTTAAATATAAAATTATATTATTTATTTTAATATAAATAAAATATTTTCGATCAAATAATTAAATAAAAATAATAATAATATAAAAAAATAATGAATTTTAAAAAAATAGTATTTTAAGATACTTGTTTTGGAGTGCAAAATAGCTTAACTATTCACCTAAAAAAATTATGTAGAAATCACAAAACATAGTAAAAAAATTATGTAAAAATCGAATTTGATATTGAAAAACTGGAAAAAAATAATATATATATATATATATATATATATATATATATNTATATATATATAAAATTGTTAAATTTTAATAGACACTTAAATCAGATATAAATTTGCTAATTATTTTTCTAAAAATCAAAATTTTTAAAAATTATGTAAATTCACACAAAAAAAAATTAAGAAAAAAAAATTAATTTTAATGTCAAAAATTTATTTAAAAAATTTATTAAAAAAATAAAAAATTCAAAGATTAGTAAGTAAAAAATTCGATCGAACACTTTGAATACCAAAAATTTTTTAAACGAAGTTTTCTGTCTCCTCTCTTAGTTCTCATTGCATCCACTGGTGCTGCTGTCGTCGCCCCCGTGTCCGCTACCTAAGTCGTGACCGCCATTATCGCCGCCGCTCTATACCCAAGACTTCGCAGTCAACGTGACCACCTAAACCATCGCCACCGTCGTCGCCGTGATCGCCGCTGTCTCCGCCTAATACTTTTGAGATACCGAAAAACTTGTATACAATTACTATAAATAATGATGCATTATAATACTGCTACTATATATGATTGAAAATTAAATAAACAAAATAACATTAACTAATTAATTAACCACACAACTAATTTATCATTACTCATAATTATTTAACCATCTAAATCAAAAGCTTAAGTACATATCATCTCATCTCTTTCTCTCCACCACCATCATCCTCAGCCCCCCCCTCCATGTGCGCCGTGAGCCGCGGCACCACCACCGCGAGGCGTCCCCGGGCCACCTCCTCCTCTGCCTCCTCGGCCCGCCGCAGCTCGAACCTCCCGAGCACCGCCGCTGCGACGTACTTATCTGCACTATCGCCATCTCCTTCCGATCCCCATGCACACCCTCGGCCCCGCCTAGAACACCGGGTATAGGTACGCCGAAACCCTAACCACCGCAACCTGATCCTTTGCAAATGAGGGATTTTGAGGAGAGAGAGAAAATGGGGAAGGAGCATAATAAAGAGACAGTGGGGAACCATTTGGAGAGAGAGGGAGTTAGTAAGAGAAAGGGTTAAGAGAGAGAGTTAGTGAGAAAGAGAGAGAAAGATAGAGAGGAATCATGAGAGAGAGAACGGTTGAGAGAGAGAGAGAGAGAGGGAGTTAGTGAGAGAGAGAGAGAGGAAAAGAGAGTTGAGAGATGGAGAGTGATAGCTGTAGCGAGAGAGAGAGAAATAAGGTTGAGAGAGAGGACAGCTGTAGCAGGTGGGAGAGAGAGAGAGAGTGAGAGAGGGAGAGAGAGTGGGGAGAGAGAGAGAGAGAGAGAGAGAGAGAGAGAGAGAAAGGGAGAGAGGTGGAGAGAGAGAGAGCCGGGGGGGTGCGCGCGACCCGCGCCGCCCGCGCACGCGCACTAGAGAGAGAGAGACAGAGAGAAAGGGATAGATGGGGAGAGAGAGAGGGAGAGAGAGAAAGGGAGAGAGGGGTAGAGAGAGAGAGAGGAGAGGGGGGTTTTACAGCTGTTTTTTTTTCCTTTATTTTTTTTTTTGTTCGCAGCCCACCTCTTCAATGCCTGCCACGTGGTTAGAGAGAGATGGGGGAAGATAGAGACGGGTTGAGGGAGCCAGAGAGAGAGAGGAGAGGTGGTTTTATAGTTGTTTTTTTTTTCTTCATTTTTTTTTTGTTCACAGCCCCACCTTCAACGGCTGCGACGTGGATTTGGTTTCCCTCTGCTCTCCACGTGGCTCCGTTGTACCGTCAAATAGAATAGTTATAGATGGCCATGGACAAAAGATAGAGTAAATTGAAATGCCCATAGCTTAATTGGTTAATGGAAGGACTTAGCTTTAAAACGGACTTGAGAGTCATCAGATTGGATGGGTCTAGCATACTGTTAGGCATTGACTGGCTCAAATCCTATGGACAAGTCATATTTGACTTTGAGCAGAACTCCATAACTATTACTAAGAAGGGATGCGATAGTTGATACTCAAAGGAATTACTGAGGGTGGCAAACTAAAGCTAATACTTGCTAGGCAATGGTATCAAGAAGCCAAAAGAGGAGAATATTGTATGCTTAGCCATTGTCTGGTTATGGAGGAGGAGGATAAACAAAATTAGAGTCTGCACTATAAGTGTTGGAACAGTATTCATATATTTTTGAGGAACGCAAAGAATTACCTCCCCAAAGATCTCAAGATCATAGGATATCCTTAATGCCTGAGGCCGCCCCTGTGAACATCAGACCTTACAGGTACTATGAGCAGAAAGTGGAATTGAGAAACAAATTAAGGAAATGTTGGAACAGTCTCTGACTCAGCCTAGCGATAGCCCTTTTGCCTCTCTAGTTCTCTTAGTCAAGAAGAAGAAAATCTTAGCTGTATTAATGGCAATCCAAAAATGGAAGCACTATCTAAGTCTTAGGGAATTTATAATTAAAACTGATCATGAGAGCCTCAAATATTTGCTAGAGCAGAAGATTACACACTATGCAGTAGGAAGGAATGTTAAAATTGATGGGATTTGATTACATAATTCAGTACAGAAAGGGTAAGGAAAATCTAGCAGCTGATGCCTTATTAAGGAGAATTATGGGGTAAGGTAACCTTTTGGCTATCACTACTGCAATACCAGCATGGGTTATACTAGCATGGGTTGCCGAAGCTGCTAAAAGTTTTAAGGATGATGCACAGTATGACCAACTACTGACATCTCTTACCTTGCAACCAGGGTCCCATGAGCACTACACGTGTAGCCAAGGAGTATTGAGGTATAAGAGGAGGATTTGTATTGGGAAAAGTGGAGCTTTACGATTTAAACTGATGACACAATTCCATGACTTTGCGATTGGGGCCTACTCAAGGATACAGTCCACTTATCGAAGGATCAATCATTACATCTATTGGCCGGGAATAAAAGAGATTTAAAGAAGTTCATTTAAGAGTGTACTACTTGTGTCCAGAACAAGACAAAATAAATTATACCCATGGCTTCTACAACCTATACCCATACCACGAAAAGTATTGGGGGGAAGACATTAGCATGGACTTCATCAAGTCCCTACCTAAGTCAGAAGAGAAGGATGTGATATTAGTGGTGGTGGACAGATTAACAAAGTACACGCATTTTCTTTCTCTGCAACATTCTTCCATGGTGAAGGAAGTAGCTAGAGCATTTCTAGCCTCGGTCTATAGATTGCATGGGTGTCCAAAGAGCATAGTATCTGACGGGGATAAGACTTTTACAAGTCAATTCTGGACTGAGCTTTTTACTTTAATGAGCACTAAGTTACACATGAGTACTGCTTACCACCCACAAATTGACGGGCAAACTGAGAGACTCAACAGATGTCTAGAAACTTACCAAAGGTGCCTGTTCTTCCAATACTCAAGAAAATGGCATTATTGGTTGGCACAAGCTAAATGGTGGTACAACACAACTTTTTATTCTTCTATTGGCATGGCACCTTATGAGGCTCTGTATGGACAGCCCCCACCTAATCCCCTATTGGCTAATGTGGGAGCAGTTACCTCATAGGAGGTCAAGGAGTGGGTACTCGAAAGGGACAGTCTCACTTGAACTCTGTGGGTAGGCTATTAATGGCACAAAAATCGGATGAAGCAACAAGCAAATAAACAAAAAAATGGAGGAGTATGCAGTGGCTCTCTCTTAAGTTACAACTCTACAGGAAAACCTCTGTAGCCTTAAGAAAAAAAAAAAATTCTTAAGTTAGCTGCCAGGTATTATAGGCTTTTTGAAATCACCAAGCGCATTGGACCAGTAGCTTACAAGTTGAAATTACTCGAGGGATCAAAGATGCATCCAGTGTTTCATGTCTCTCTGTTAAAGCAAAGCCCCACTTCAGCCGCCAAGGTGTCGCCAACAGTCCTCTGATAGGAGAGAACGGGCAACTCCTAGCTGAACCGGAACGGATCCTAGGGCTACGCATGGTAAGGCATGGAAATCGGGCCACAACTAAGGTGTTAGTAAAATGGAGTAACCTTCCAGCCGATTTAGCCACTTGGCAAGACTATTGGGGTCTTAAGAAGTAGTTTCCATACTTTGATCCTTGGGGACAAGGTTTGGTTGAAGGGGAGAGGAGTTGTAACATCTGTAACAGTGAGAAAATAAGGGGGATAAGGAATAAGTATGGGAAGTAGAGTATCATAAGAAGAAATGAGATCTGGGAACATAGCTTAAGATGTAGAGAGGTTGTTGGAGAGAGGAGGGAGAACCAGCAACGACCATTGGCGGTAGGGGCAACAGCAACGACCATTGACGGTAGGGGCGACAGCAACGAGGAAGGTAGTGGAAACGAGGTGATGGGAACTAAGAGATAGGAGTAGAGTAGGGGAGGATCCAGAAGTTTCTGGCATTATATGGTGAAGGAAATGGGTTGAGGGTTAACGGAATCCGACCGGTAACCTGAACCGATATGCCGAAGAAGTGGTGGCCTAGGCCCATGCAGGTGGGGGCCCAATCCAACAACCATCCCAACAACCACCGGGTACCCAGGCTAATATTGAACAGAATCCAATTTGGGGGCCAGATTCAATATTGAGTTGGGACCAATGGTGACCCAACTCATTTGAAGCATTTTACTGCTTTTAGTCCTTTTCTCTGTAAGAAGTTGATTCAGTCCATAATGAGGACTATAAATACAGTTAGATGTAACAAAACAATTAGAATATAAAATTTACAATTCTTTCCACACACTCGGCCCCCCACTTTCTTCACTCACTATTGCTGAGATCCTCTGAGTTCATGGAGTTTCTACCTCATGGATGAAGCTTCGGAGTGCAGCAAGATTGGTAATCCTCCCTGATCTTCATCATAGCCATCCAGATCTCAGAGCAACCTCATCATCAACGGGTGCTACTCAGATCAGGACGTTACAGTATATCAGTTTCTTTGGTCCTTACGGAGACGATTTGTATGCAGAAGCAGGGCATATAAACCAAATCCTTGATCTGGCCCCACTTCTCCTACGGTCCAGTGAAATGGAGCTACATGGGTCCATAATATAAGTTGTATACAGCGCACTTACTGAACTAAACTAATCACCTTTTTCCTAATAATGTCGTAGTTAACGAGTTCTATCTGGTGGGTTCTGCTAAACTTATTCTTGTTCATTTATTTATAGAATTTAATTGCAGGACATCATCTGATCCTAGTTTTGCTGTTCATTTGATCAATCTACCCAAACCTATTTATTGTGTATATTTGGTTTCTTTTTCTTTTTTTATCTATTGGGACCATTTCTTGTAAAACTCGTAACAAACCGTGCTTGGTGTCACTAGCCGTAGTCATGTTTATCTTGTTTTGTGTTCCAATACATAATCATCATTTTATTGTTCAAATCAGGCTGCCTCAAATAAGAAGCCGGATCCTGAAAATCCAAAATCATGGCCACGTTTTGTGTTAAGGGTGGACCGTTACATGTGCAACTACCTCACATCTGGGAAGAAGACTAAACTAGCAGCTTTGAGTAGTTCTCTCAAAGTGTGGATTCTATTAAAGGTATTATCTAACTTCTATGTGCATCCCCTCCACATGCGCTATAATTATTTGTCAACATATATTTCTAATTATGAAACCCTCAATTTATGTTTTTTTTTTCAGAATAATCCATAGAAGTTGGGTCAGAAATAAAATGGTTTCCATTAGTGAATTCAGTATATTTACTACAGTAGACAATGCTTAGTTAATAAAGTCATGAGAACCATGAAGTTCTGACCTGAGTTTTCTAAAATCAAACAACTTGATAATGAAGAGGTTTGGGGGATGCCTATGTGGTTTATAGATGTATTAAGATAAATCATTTCAAAGTATTAGTAAAGAACATACTTGAGAAATTCCTCGTAGTTGAATTTGTTGCCACAAATATCCTTTCTGAAATAAGAGAAGGTTTTCAGCACTCTATTTATTCACGGAAATGCAATGTTTCCATCTGAAAGTGGCCTTTAAAAGTTGTGTAATAAATTCAGGTAGCAAGGGGGTTTTCTCGTGGGACGTTCGAGGTCAGGCCATTCACCGACGACAAGGTAGATGATGACCAACAGGTTACTATCTCGCGATTATGGCCTGCGGAAACAAGAAATCACATTCCAAGAGCCAAACTCACTCTTTTCCCCATCAAGAAATTGAAGAGCCGAGGAAAATGAAAAAGATCACCAACCTCGTTGCTATGTGGCACTAGAAGCCCTACTAGCTGTTGTTATCTACAATTTTGCCTTTCTTTCGCAAGCTATCCATATCTTTGACTTCTTCAAGAGATACTTTTTCCGCTCATATGTATTTAATTTGTTGTACGAAATTTTTTTTTCTGAATTTATGTTTCAATTTTGTAGGAATCATGAGAGATCTTCTTTAGCGTAACATAACTCGAATGTAATAATAGAAGGATTATGATTTTAGTTATCAGAATGTAGCATTGTTCGCCATTCTTCGGTTGAACGCCCTAGGAGCTGAACCTATTCATCTTGTTTAGACAAAAACTAGAAATCATATATATAATATCGTATATCCATTGTGTTTTCTAATGTATCCGCGCCAGATGTACTCTTACAACTATTTGCGCCATGTTGGCACTTCATGTTATTTGAGTTTATTTCATGCAACAATAATATATTTTATCCGGCTTATTTCATGTATCCTGATTCCATTCATTGCTGTGGTTTTCTTTCCATTTTTTTCTCTATAAAGTAGTATGTTCACTTGAGAAAGAAGTGCAAGAAAGAGTGCCCAAAGGAGACAAGTCTAGGTAGCTTAAAATTAGCTTAAAATTTTAGAAAAAAAAAATGATTGGTGCGCAATGTAATTATCAATTGACACTTGATTGATGGCTCGGGCATGTTTGGATGTAGGCTGGTAGTACTGTAGTGCTTCTTAGCTTTGTAAGGGCCTCTTTGGACTTTTATGGATTTTTTTGGATATTTTTACTCTGAAGCATATGAAATTTGGTAAAGAGAATTGCTTTGTATCCCTTTACTCTACTTTTGGGAATACTAGTATGTTATTGATGTGTTGGTATATACATGTGAATGAGTTAGAGTTTAGGATTTAGAGTATAATGATGATACTTAGGATTTAACAATAATATTTGAGATTTAGTAACGAATATTTAGGATATAATAATGACATCGCATGTTATTAATAACATTGTAGTTGACACTTGGGGTATCTGTGGCAGCTCTCTTTGGTAAATGAAAACGTACACTCGAATATCTAGTATTGTATATTATATTGGCCTCCAAATTATTTTTTCTAATAAATATATTATTCTAATAAATCATGGCAACTAAACTCTTTTTTAAAGAGTTAGTAACGATCCCCCGGCTTATAACTAATAAAGACCTTATTTGGACGTCAAAATAAGTTATATAAGTATAACTCTTTCAATATAAGAATTTTCTAATGTGATTATAAGAAAGGAGTTTGATTGTTACTCTTTTATAAGATTTTAATATATATAATTTGGTGGAATAACATACTTTACCCACAATATAATATATTTAATTCTGTAACAAATTGACTTGAAAGCGAATACCATATATAATTATTGATGATTGATCACCAAATATACATATTTTCTAAGTAAATCAAAGAGACATACCAAATAAAATATTTATGTATTCAAATAGGACCAAGAGAGAGTACCCATAGAACAAAGTTCATAACTTGTTCTGAAATTTAAATAGGCCCTAAAGTTTTTCATCAGTGAATCCATTATAAATTTTTTGTTTTTTACTCCTCACGAGGAAATGACAAACATAATTTGTTAAAATAATGCATTTTATGTAGGAGATATATTTATCATAATTCCTAAAAACAAAAAATCTGAAGGCTGGTTATAGTACACCCCTATATCCATCCAATTATATTCCTTCAGTGCTAATTATTGCACGCTTCTTGTGAATAAATAAACAAAAAAGAGATGTGCTAAAACAAAATGTACATTCATCCAAATTGGCCCAAAGTAGCTCAGCCATAAGATACAATGAGATAAGAAAACCACTGCCTAATCCTCTGGAACAAAAATATGCACATCAATGTATGTCAAAAACAACTTAATATACGAAAGATCGAAAAAAAAGAAAAGAAAAGAAAAGAAAAGAAAACACCACCATGATACAAATGATACAACAACTTATAATTCAAAAAACCGAAAAGGCCTTTACATTTCACTAACCTTTTACAAACTCCTATTCTTCATAAAGCGCAAATCCGGCAATAACTAATTAGTAAGCGACGCAAGGCCCTTCATATCAACACTAAGGGGAGCGCAAAAAAGCTCCACGCTGGAGCCTTGCAACGGTAAGCTCCATATTTCTCTTAATCATATCTTGCAACAATCTTTTCGACGTGGCTGCAGCTTTAGTCGGGCCAGGATCAACCCGCGAAGCTATATGACAAACTATATTCCTTAGCTCCTCTGAGGTCCTTTTCCTCGGCGGGTCCCTCAGCAAATCCAGAAGATCGTGGGCCCTCTCCCTCGCCTTCTCTGTCCCCTCTATGCTCAACAACAGAAGCCCCGGAATCGGCCCTTCATTAAGTATAAGTTCCCTATATTTCTCCCCACAATTCCTACACAGAGAAAGCAACACGCCGACCGCATACTCTGCACTAAGCAGAGAACCATCTTCGACGGTCTCCACTAGGGTTAGAATGCCTTCATCAAATTCAGTAAATAGTTCAGTTTCCCCCTCAGATTTGGAAAGTATTTCCAGAAGGGCAGTGGCCTTTTCTGCAAATTTGGAGTATTTCTTGCAGTCTTTGAGAAGGGTGAGGAGAGGCTTGACTGCTTCGATAGGGAGAGTAACAGAGATGTCTTCGCAATCGGAGAGGTTATATAGGGTTGTGACGGCATCGACTTTTCCTTGGATGGTACCTGACCTTAGGATATTTGCAAGAAGGGGAATTGCCCCGGAAGTGGCGATTGCTGGTTTGTTTGATGGTGAAGCGGAGAGTGTGAGCACTGCTGCAGTGACTAGCTCTCTTAGGCTGTTGTTTTCAGATCCTAGGAGATTTACTAGATGGGGAAGAGCACCGATCCTCACAATAGTATCTTTGTTTCTGTATAATGTAAATAAAAATGAAATTTAAGTTAGGAAAAGTACATTTGATTTAAAGTAGGCTAATATTAATAGTGGTTGAAATGTTCTTTTGACCAAAAAGAAAAGGTAATTTGTTTGATTTGAGCCATTCAACAGCAGTGTTTGAAAAGTTGTAAGACGCAAAAAGGCGTAGAGGCCTTATGGAGCCTAAGCGCGAGGAGCACCGCGAGACGCATGCCTCGAGAAGGTGAGGCGCATATCTAATAAAAATAAAACACTCTTAATAAGCCTATTTTAAATGGATTCTTTATGTTAAAAAATTCTAAAATAGCTATATAAAAACAAAATAACTATAAAAAAGTAAAGAAACTGCATGCATAAATGTTCTCAGCCTAAAAATTAAAAAAAAATTATGTTTCAACTTTCAACTTAAAAGTACTTGCTGTGCTTCTTACTTCTTGCCACTACTACTTATTGCCATTGGGGGATGGAAAAGAGAAAAGGGAAAGAAAAGTGTTTAAATTAGGAATTTTTTTTAAAAAAATTCTTCACATTTTAGAATAGATTGAAAAGACTCAAAACCCGAAAACCCAAACCCTAGACACATTAAACTCTAATATCACGAGGCGCGTCTAAGGCGCGCGGCTCATTCCCTGAGGCGCTGAGACTCGCACCACACGCCTAGGCGCTACGCCTCGCACCTAGGCACTGAGGCGCGCCTTTTCAAACACTGTTCAACAGCACTTTGACTTTAAAATTTAAGCTAATTTCGTACTTGAACGAATTTATAGTTGAGAAAATTGTATAAAATAAGCTAACTAAACTTGTAAAGGTAAACGATGCATTAAAATTTTGAAAATAAAGTGTCATTGACTGAGTCAAAGCAAGCAAATTGAGAGGTTGGGTAGTAAAATCAAAACTTTGAAAGGTCTAATAGTCGAATCAAAATGATTCATAGTTCAGATAAATTTTATACATTTTTACAGCAAAAGAATAAAAATTGTGAGTGAAATGTTAAACCTATCAAGTCAAGAATGATGATGAAACATTTGCACTAAAAATCTGTCAATTAAACATGATTAAAAATGTTTTGAGATGTCCAGAAACTAAAAATCATGTCCTCTAATCTCTTCTGTAATCTCTTTTCTTTCGACTATGCATCAAATGAGGAAATGGGAAGTACCAATCAAGCAAGCATGTCAAAATATGGTTCTAGTTGAGTGATTTAATAAGCAAGATATTGGTCTTGCTGTAGGCAAGCATATGAAAAGAAATTTTACCCAGATCAGATGATTTCACACTGATAACTTAACAGACTCCTGTATTGCCTATTGATATATCGCGAGCAATTCAATGAAGTGGTCTCTTCTGCATAAAGATGGCCTTCATGCATAAGGAAAGAAGTATGTCCATTACATATATTAGATATTGACTACATCACAATTAAGATTCTAGGAAGTTACACAAAATTGCAGCTTCAAGTTAAAAGATTCGATGCATGTAGAACCACGAAACAAAGTTTTACGGAGAAGATAGAAGATTTCCAAGCAAAAAAGCTAAACACCAAATGACCGAGAAATAAGTCAAATTAGAACTTCTATAAAAATGCTTTGCTTTTAGGAGTAAGAGACACTAGAAAACACAATGATTACCAACCTTCAATCACCATCTATTAAGTTCTTTCTCAGAGGGAAAGAAAAAAGAAAAATACATCGATTAAACTGAGCCACAAACTAGATTCTAATATTCAATTAGCATGGTTAGATATGCATGGTCAGACAGACTAACAAGTGTCCTTCCAAAGCTAATTACAAATATTTTGAAGCTTGTGAGTACAAAAATTGTTCAACCTATATGTCCCAGAAGAAAGTTACAAATATTTTGAAGGTTATTAGCATGTAAAAATGTAAAATATTCAACCTCTAGGCATGTTGCCATATCTAAATACCTATACGTGATGAGTAGGATCAGATAATACAATCCCAGCATGACACTATTATCGAATTTTCAATTTTTTTTTTCTTTTCCTATGCTGGCATGAAGTTTGGTTATATCTAGTTAAATTAGGAATAATTTCTTATTGTCTTGTTCTAAATTGCAAATAGTCAACCAAGCGTAATAAAGCTAAAATAAAGTAATAAACAACATGAACTTTGTAATCACTTCAAGCAACTCCAAACCCTAAATTCTATTGTGCTTCCTTCATATCTATATCATATAAAACCTAATGACTAGAATGCCCTCCAGGATGATTTTGGGTTATTTGAGTCATTTGGTTTTCATGTGCATGAAGATTAATAAGGAAATAATTACATTGTTCAAGTTGTTTGTTATAACCATTTGAAGCTCGAATGATTGTCTGCAATTGAGTAAATGTTTGGGCAGGTCTACCATATTTTTCCCATCAAGACAAAATAATTATAAAATAATAATAATAATAATAATAATTTTCTCAATATTGTAGAAGATTCTGTTACCCAAAAGAGTGATCTGATAGTATACAGATCCATGAAATACTCTCAACATCCTCTCTCACGTGCGTGATGGATATCAGGTGAACCATGCCACAAACACTGACTAAAGAGGTAGCAAGAGACCGCAGAATAACAAACAGAAATATTTTTCATAAAATGAAGGATGTGAGAATTGAACTCAGCTATCCTAGAAACGAAGAGGAAGAGAGGGCATTGGTGTAAGGAAAATTTTAAAATAATATATTTTGTTATTTGATTTTTAGTGAATGGATACAACTCCTAGTGAATAGATGCAAACTCTTAATGAGTGGATGTGACTCTAAATCAAAAGGTGCAACTCTTAGTAAGTGAATGTGAAAAGAGGTAACTTTTGGTAAAATGATTAGCACGAAAAGACACAACTTTATAATGTGTCACTTCGTGCATATGTCCGTTGGAATTAATTCTTACATTCATTGAATTTGACTCATATAACTATTTGGTAGTTATGATCAAATAAAAAGTCAAAACTTGAAAAGTCACTTCATAAACATCCATCGTAGTCTATATAAGCCCATAGCGTTGGTTGCTAAAATACTAACAGTTGGAAAGTTCAAGTCTCCATTCATAATAATTTCGTGTTTCTTATTCTATTTTTCTTTTTTTAACAACTTAATCGAGTGAGTGTTCAAAGGCTCGACTTCGTGTGTGTAAAGATATTTGAGGTTTATGCTTCATTCTATCTTGGGAGGCTATTCGTTGACCTAGTGTATACCAAATTGTTCGAATGGTGGGGGCGGATAAAGCCTTAAGGAGAGTGGGCATAGCTACACAGCCTTTTTCATCTTTCTACTTTATATACTTTTTCTGCACAATTTATCCAACAGTCGGGGGGTTCTTAGGACTGGTTTTGATATCATGTATCCCAAAAAATCGATATGATTGGAAACAGGTCCAGAAAGTAGTCTTAACAGATTTAACTCGCATTACAAAAAAAAGTTGATGAAGGACAGTTAACTCATATCGCCAACTAATTGGATTCATTGATTAACCACAAATACAAGGGACAGTTTCATATGTATCCCCATAGAATTGTGAAGTTATGAATTTATTCCTCCACAGTTCTAACAATCAAATATATTCCTCTAAGAGCTCCAAAATCCAAACCATGCAAATTCATTCACTGCAAGTTGACTACCATTAGTCGACCGTTAATTTTTCAACATTCGAACTAACAATTGCACACACGCGCGCGCGCGCGCGCAAGAGAAAGCTTTTAGCCGGTCGATGAAGGGAAAAGGAATACAATTGCAAAACTATACAATTATAGAAACTTTCCGGGGATAAATGTGCAATTCCATTAGTTTGCGCTGATGCATATGCAATTAACGCAAAAATAGTAAAAACAGGGGGGGGTGGGGGGGTGCCACCTTTGGTTGCGAACGGCGAGGTTGAGGAGGGCGAGGAGGGCGGCCTCGCGGGCGGCGGGGTCGGGGGAGGGAAGCATGGCGACGAGGGGCTCCACCACGGCGGCGACGGCGAAGGCGGAGCGGGCGCGGGACGACGCGCGGGCGAGGCGCCGCACCTCCCCGTCATGCACCTCCGCCGGCTTCTTCGGTTCCCCGCGCTCGCTAGGGTTAGGGTTAGGGTTAGGGCTAGGGTTTGCGCTGGGGTTAGAATTAGGTGTCGGGGAGGAGCTAGGGTTAGGGTTTTGGCACATCGCTTGCTCCCGCCTCGCTCCCTCTCGCGCTCTCTTCTTTTTTTTTTTTTTGTTTCCTTTTTTTTCCTTAACTTTCGTTGGTAATTTCGCGGGAGAGCGAAAAAGAGAGAGAAAAAAAAAAAAGAAAAAAAAAAAGAGACGCATTGAAGAGAAAGGTCCACAGAGAGAGATCATCAGATAGGACACTTGTACCTAGGACACGTGTCGAAATTCTATTTGCTATCTACAGATGTTTGCTGTTTCTCAGTGGGTAGGGAGACATTTCTTCCTGAGCTCGGTGTATCCGTGGCACTGCACTCAAATATTTACTATTTTTTTTTTTATCAATTTTTTCTCATGTACTCTTTTGCACTTCTCAATTATCATAGCATATTAAGAAAAAAAAAAAAAAAAAAAAAAAAAAAGAGGGACAATTCTGAGTCATCTCACATCTTTAGCTAGCTTAAGCACTAATAGCATTGGTAATCATTATTTCATCTTACTACATCATGAGATTATATTAATGAACCTCTCTCTAATATATTTATATATTTAATCCAAACCATCAGATTTAAGGAGTATAAGTAAGGCTAAACGTTTAAAAAGATGAAGCACTAATTCTTTTAAGAAGACAGAAATAAGCCAGAAGTCTATAGGCTAAAGTCATGGCTAATAGAATAAAAACTTCTTGCAACCCGCTATCCAAGCCTATTGTATCAAATGACGGAGAAGATTGCAAACTTTGGCAGCCACCTTTACTTTGGCAATTATACATGAGATTTCCAGAGTACTGCACCTTCAACAGAAGTCGAAATCCATAATGCATAAAAGAAATGTACTTCATCCATCGCATGAATTTTGGTATGTGCTGAGGGGGGAAAAAATCAACATGGTTAATTAGCAGCTAAAAGAGATTCAAAAAAATTTCAATACAAGAAAATGAGTATCAAATTGCTCGTGTGTTTAAGGAAGCTAATCTTTGTCTCCCAATTTGGCATCAAAGATTGATAAAATTCTCAAATCATGCTTGGTTGTGGAATTAATTAACTAGATGGCGGTAGATATTCCCACACCCACCGTCCATTTAATAATAATATATAGAAGATTAATTATCCTTGAAACTGGGGTTTAAGTATACGGATGACAAATTTTTCTGTGGCCACTAGTTCCCGTAGGGATCCGCCTTAACTAGCTAGGTCGAGCTTGCGATGTATTTTGTCCCCTTCCGAGATGAGGGTATGAGAGAATTCCTCCTTGCTTGCAGAAGCAAGGTAGGATGCTTTTTGTTCCCATCCTAGATGAGTATGGGGGCATTCCTTCCCTCTTGTAAGAGTCAGGTGGAGAAGGTGATATTAGGCCCCAGCCTGCAAAATTTACAATCCTTGCTATATATATCATCTCCCTAAACATCTTTTACAATACTTGGACTCTTATACTATCTATAGTACCGTGATTCCGATCCTGTAGTTTTGTTTTCAATTATAGAATGTTCGGATCAATGATCAACACTATTAAAACTGATCTATGGTATTTTAAGTTCTTAGGAATCATATTTTATTTTATTTTTTTTGACATTGTTTACTTTATGATCAAACCATTTCAAAATGATCAATCTTGCGAGTTTGTAGTTTAACAGCGTAAAAGAATCGAAATTTATTCAAATTTCGATGGAAAATACTTTAAACTATTTAGATCAAGGTCAGCATCCTTGATCTTGAATTCAAAAATCCTATCCTCAAATTTTAAGGATTGTTCAATTTCTACAGCTTATTTTGACATGATTTACTTACTAAGTAAACGATGTCGAAAAAAAATTAAAATTTTATTTCTAAGAACTTCATATATAATATTTCATATTTAACCGTATGGATCATTGATTTGAACACCCTAAAATAAAAAACGAGACTACAATACTGAAACTCCGATACTATAGATGTAGTAGCCTAGTTCCATACATATAGAGAGGGAGAGAGTTTGGCTACTATGCTATCAATAGCACCAAACACTTGGTGCTACTAATTTTCCCGCCGTTAAATCTACCCCTTGACCATTTTCACCCATTACATTATACTATTCAACCAACCACCCACTTAATCCCAGGAGACCACTATCATCATAAGCGCATATTTCTTAATCCAAGGGCCGAAAACCTAATAACACCAATTAATGAACTGGTGCTATTAATAGTATAGTAGCCTAGTTCTATATAGAGTTCAGCTACTATGCTATTAATAGCACCAAACACTTGGTACTACTAAGCACTTGGTGCAAGTTTTGTAACAACCCGACTCACTAGCAATAATAACTCGTTGGGCCCAAACCACCGGCCCAAAATGCTTAAACCTAGTTATTATGTCTAGTGTATCCGCTACTTATAAAGCCAGCAGGCACTCCCATATTATCCGATGTGGGCACTCCCACATTATCCAGCAGGCACACTCCCACATTATCCGATGTGGGCACTCCCACATTATCCGATGTGGGACTATTGGGATGTCACATACTTCCCTTGTTTAGGTCCTGACGTCCTCGTTAGCCCGACCCAATCATATATATGGTCCCAGGTTCACCAGGCGATGTGAGATCTATCTCACACTTCCGGCTGGTTATTAGGTTTTGATACCAAATGTAACGACCCGACCCGCTAGTAACAATAACTCGTTGGGCCCAAACCACCGGCCCAAAATGCTTAAGCCCAGTTATTATTACTAGCGTGTAGGCCTCATATAAACCGATCGAAATCAGTATCCCACCCAACGGGTGGGACTATTGGGTTTGGTGGGAGCCACCTCTTGAACCCGTAGGAGCCACCTCTAGAATCTCACATCGCCTGGTAATTCTGGTCCTGGTCTGTCTGTGATCTGGTTTGGACCCGATGAGGACGACAGGGTCTAAATATTGCCTGGTAATACTGGCCCTGGTCTGTCTGTGATCTGGTTTGGACCCAACAAGGACATCAGGGTCTAAACAGGGGGAGTTTGTAATGCCCCCAATAGTCCCACCCGACCAATAGTCCCACCCATTGGGTGGGATACTGATTTTGATCGGTTTATATGAGGCCTACACGCTAGTAATAATAACTGGGCTTAAGCATTTTGGGCCGGTAGTTTGGGCCCAACGAGTTATTGTTACTAGCGGGTCGGGTCGTTACAAGTTTTCCACCGTTAAATTTACCCCTTTGACCATTTTCATCTATTAGATCATACTATTCAACCAACTATCCACTCAATATTAGGGGGCCACTATCATACTAACCGCATATCCCTTCATCCAACGGCCAAAGACCTAATTACACCAATAACTTGGTGCTATTAGAAACAATCCAGCCTATATATATATATATATATATATATATATATATATAGAGAGAGAGAGAGAGAGAGAGAGATGAGTCGGAATGCTATTAGTAGCAAACGGGCTCTGTTGTCACCCATTTATTTTCGATGATAGAGCTTCAAATCGACGATCGGCATTGTTGAACATGATCTATATCACTTGAAGTATCTAGAAACCAAATTTCATATTTTTTTAATATTATTCTCTTGTCCCTCAAGCAGGCAAAAAAATGAACGGCTGAAAATGAATATCCTTTAAAAAGTGATGATATGAGTCTTGTAATCAAGATCAAGAGTATAGATCTTGTTCTCAATAGTTTAAAAAATTTCTAACCAAAATTCAATTGATTTGGATATCTTTACATCATTAAGTGAGAAAATATCTTATATCGACCATTAAATTACAAATTGTAAAACCCTTTGATCAATAGGGTAATGATGTCGAACAGATTTGAAATTTGATTTTTAAATACTTCAAGTGGTATAGATCATGTTCAACGATGCCGATCATCAATTTGGAAGCTCCTTCATCGAAAACAAATGAATGGCAACGGAGTCTATTTACTACTTGCACAAGAGCGATTGATTGCGGCTCAAAGCAGACAGAAGAGCTACACAGATAAACGTCGACGAGAATTGGAATTTCAAGTGGGAGACCATGTCTTTTTGAAAGTCTCGCCGACAAAGGGAATTAAGAGGTTTGGCATTCGAGGAAAGTTAAGTCCTCGATTTATTGGACCCTATGAAGTCTTGGAGCATGTAGGCCTGGTAGCTTATCGGCTTGCTTTACCGCCGAACCTATCGAGAGTACATAATGTATTTTATGTGTCAGCACTTCGAAAATACATATTTGATCCAGCTCATGTTTTGGATTCTACACCTTTGGAGCTACAAAAGGACTTGAGCTTCAGGAGCAAGCAGTGCAGATTCTAGCTCGTGAAGTGAAAAGGCATCAGAATCGCGATGTACCTTATGTGAAAGTACTTTGGAGTAACCACGACGAGCGCAAAGCCACTTGGGAGCTGGATAATGCATTGCGGGAGCACTATCTCCATATTTTTCAGATGGAGACTTGAGGTACTTGATTTTAGTTTTGCAGACGAAACTTCTTTTTAGGAGGGGGAGAATGTAGTACACTGATAGCAAATTACAAGGTTCCAGTGTGAAAATAGTAATTAGAGCTATTCTAGTGGTTTTGAGGGTTGTTGGGAGTATACCAACACCTAACTTAAGTTTTATAAGTGCGAGATTGGGTTACTGACACAAAATTCTGCAAATTGCAGGGTTCTGGGTGTTGAGTACCGTTACCTGAGTGGGGTACCGGTACCCCAGAGGGTTGCCAGAATAGGTAGCTCTTGGGTTTGAGAGGTTGGTGCTGAGTATCGGTACCGAGTCGGTGAGTACCAGTACTGTATTAAGCTAGTACCGGTACATTGCACTAAACCTAGCTGTCCTACGCTCGGGTTTGGCATATTTGAGTGCCTGGTACCAGTACCTCAACTCGAGTACAGGTACTCAATGCGGCAGATTAGTTGTTGAGGGGTCTTTTGGTAATTTTACAGTGGGCTTTTTCCCCAACCAACCCCCAGCTGGTTTTCTTTGTGTTGGAGCTTGGAGCAAACCTGGTAAGCTCTTATCTTTCTCTGTCTAGATTCCACTCCAATATTTGGTGGAAAATTGAAGGAATTAAGCTCTTTTCTTCTCTTCTTTCCATGGTAGCTGGTTTTGAGGTTTTGGAGGAGTTGTAGAAGTGAAGAAAGAGATATTTCTGAGGATAACTTCAATCCTAGCTCAAGGGTGGGCTTGGCTTGGAGTTTTGAAAGGTTAGCTTCTTAATTGCTAGCTTGTATATGATTTATGGTTGATTTGGAGCTTAGTTTTGAATTGTTATTGGCTAAGCTTTGGAACTTAATTGGTGATGGTTTAACTTTCTTTTAGGTTGGAATTGAAGTATCCAACCTTAGGTAGAGTGTGGAATAGAGTCTTCCTCTATTTTAGGTATCTTTCCTACCTATTTTTGGGTTGAATTATAAGGTTCATGTAGGAAGCTTATTAGAAGCTCCTAATGGATTTAGAATTGTTGTTAGAGTGTTAGAAGACTAGAAGGCATCTTCGTTCGAGCAAACGAAGGGATCCAAGGAGTCTCCGGTGGGTTTGACCTCACCGAAATAGGTGAACTCTCCCTATGTTCTTGTTATTATTATGAAATGGAAAATCATGCATACTTATGCTAGTGGCATTCTAGATGAGTTGTTGGTTGTGTTAGTTATAAATATACCATATGGCAAAGTCATATCTCTATGTAGTAGAGAGTATTGTGCATTAAATTCATGAAGCATACATTATATGATGTTTAGCATACTTGTGTAGATAAGTTGAAATTGGTATTTTTATGACAGAACTAGCATGAACTTCATGTTGTTGTATATAACCTAGTTAATGACTAGAACTTGACATTGTGACATAGACTCCGACCTATGGGTCGTTAGAGGACATACCGTATTTTAGACATGACGATTGAGAGCTTTGTATTGTGGATCATGCTTGCTTGCCATTGTGATTATTCGCACATGCTTGTGAGGGTCGCTCCCCACAAGCCGGCACTCCGGAGTTGGCCTACGCGACATCATGCTCACCCGTGCGGGATTGGACACCGAAGTGGATTACCGCGGGGAGTGTATACTACCACGGGGCCATTAGGCACAGCGCAAGCCGGACTACACTTGTGTAGGTCCTTGTAAATTGGGTAAAGATAATCAATTGTAGTAATTAATTGTCACTAGTAGTTAGTGGATATTAGTGGACATGACATCAGCATGCTTACTCATAGTAAAGTAGTTTATACCTGTTGAATATTATTTGCATTGGAGGCATAGTAGTACTAGTATTCATTAATTGTTAATGTTCATATCATATCACAGTTATACATGTTTACTATTTATGCCTCAGGGACCTAGTGGTGTAATTCGCTGATGTCGGCGGCTTATCCACTGAAAACTATTGACTAATAGTTCCCATGCCCAGTTTGTTGTTGTTTTTGTTCACAGAGCCATCCACAGTGGGAGAGGTTAGGGATCGCGGCAAGGGGGTCACGTCTAGTTAGGCATTGCTCGGCGTTCTACTAGGTGGTTACCTTTCCTTTTATTAGTCGGAGAGGTGTATTTGGCTGGATGTATATAGAGACCACTATATGTACTTAGTGTCCTTTTCGGCTACAGGATGTACTGTTATTTGGGAGATATTTATATTAGTTGTTTTACTTTCTTTTCTACTTGCTTTTAGAAAGTAGTATATGTCAAATGCTCTGATATTCTATTAGATGTTTTTACTTCCTTTTATTGTTTCTAACATGTTCATTGTAGACGCCTTGTATACTCTGGGTATATGGCGGGTCTGTGCACGTACCGGATAGGCTTCCGCTGGGGCCCGGGCGTGACACCAAGAGATGGCCAAAGTGCATGAAGTGTACGTACTCCCCACAAGCCTAGATTGAGCATGCTAGGACCGAACTTTTGTCGGTCAATGATAATTGGGTATGCCACTAGCGATTCCTTAATGAGGACTTGACGCATGGGTAATAGTCAAATTGATCATGCTGTTGGTAAACGTCATAACATTATTGAGAAATAATAGTGGCACCATACTAGTAGTTTATTTTCCCTATTACTAGATGTTATGTATCTCAGTTATTTCTTTCCTATTATGCCTCCTTTGGACCGAGTGAGTGCATATTGTCACTATCGGTGGTTGTTCTCAATGAAAACATAAATAAGTTCTCACGCCCTTTGTTGATGTTTTCTTTCAGAGCCATCTTGTAATAGGGGGATAGGTAACCGCGGCAAAGGCATCACAAATTATATGCAGACATTTATCCCTAGTAGACCATTTTGTGGAATGTAACATTGGACTTAATACCACTTTGGAGATAGAAATTGATATTTCATTTTGATAAAGGATTTGTTTAAAGAATGTAGGTTACCAATAAAAGTTTAAAATAGCAAATTAGTCTTAACTTTGATGCCATTATTGTTCATAATCTTGTGTGCAATGTACAGATTGTTATATGTTACCGCTTCATGCGGGCAAGAAAAAAAAATATCTATCCATTTTGCGGGTCTTCACACACGCTCAAGCAGGATTTTGATGTGTCCTAGGGCATGACAATCTCATTCATGGAAGAAATTAGGTCAGTTAAAACATCTCAAGGACAAAAACCATTCAAGTGAAAGAATAGAACCAAATCGCTATCCTTTGAAAGTTGGGGGACCATCCATGAGTTGCATTCCATAGTTTTAGTTAAAGAAGCCTAAGAAAAAAATTTATAGACAGAAATCTAAGATACATAGTTTATTTAACTATTCCAAGATTAATCAAAATGGCCAATTTTCGACTTCTTACCAGAAAAAGAGGAAAAAAACAACTGAGCAAAGTAATTACCATGTTGTACCTGAACATAGTATCCTCCTGTGAGGAGAAATAACATGAGCACCAAAGATGCCATAAAACCAGCTTTTTTTACACTCAGAATTGCTGCTCCAAGTAGCTCCCCTGTACCCTATAGAAGGATATGTATATTTACTAGAATTTCTAATCATTTGATAAGTGCTTTGTCATCGATTAGTTCACACGAAACAAATTCTTATTGTAGGATAACAACTAACTCCAATTTTACTAGAACTGTATAAAATGTAAGTAAAGGGCGCATAGCCTGATGAAATGATAAGCAAAATTTTCACCTTTTGTTATTTACAATTGTCTAGCTTGCCTCTTTACTAGCAATAAAGTTTCCAACAAAGACAACGAGAACAAATTCAGAACACTAATCTGCATTCCACTGCTGAAACAAATTTCTTTCGGTAATTTTATGTTAAAACTCCAATTCAAACCACAATGAACCAATAGGTTTCTAATATAGATATATTTCATTTGCATCAAGGTTTAAGAGACATTAGATCACGATAGCAGGAAAAAAAAATCAAAAATTGACCATCCAATTTGACGAAATCAAACTAAATTAAATTGGCTGACCTGACTTGTGATGACAATCAACAGAACTGCAAACACCGTTAAGAAAAAGCAAGGCACTGTTCTTCTCAAATCCGCCATGAAATACAGAATGAGCATGAAGATGATTGGATAGAATATGTGCGCTACCATGTCACACAGAGTACTACTTGCATAATATACGCTAAGTCGGTACATATCAACTTTCCTTTCTTTAACCAAATACAGCTTCTCGAACGGGAACACATAAGCGGCTCCGAATAATGAAGATGATGTCCAGAATATACAAATATAGAAGATCAAGCCAATCTATGTACATTGAGAAGAAAAGTTTTCAGATTTACATGATACCTTTAGTCGAAGAAAAATACAATAAAAATTTAGTGCTTAAAGTTGCTCCTAACTTTAGTTGCATCCGCAAACTTCCAATATTGATAATTTGGACACTAAACTTTGTTGCTCTTAAGAATTAAACCATTTCTGTAAATATGTTATATCATCATTGTCGTTATAGTTTGATAGTGATGTTGGTGTTCGCAGTTATATAAGCAGGATGAAACTCTGCAGCTAAATTGTTAAAATTGAAACAATAACGAAAGAGAACTCTATCCGACAAGGACTAAATTTGTAATGAACCCCTAAAAAGTCACACATAATACCGTACGTTTGCAATATAGTTTTCGAAATACTTTCATGTCAAATTAACCTAACCATTAGAAATAGGATGAATAAGACTGATATTATCAATGAGAGCATGACCTGATCCCTTAGCTGAGCCTCAGTTCCTATTTTAGATTTCCACCAAAGAAGGCCTAGTAGAATTGCCACACCAACTGCCTGAGCAAGCCTCAACTTGTCGAGGTAGTCCCTGCTTCTCTCTCTAAATGTTCGCTTTGACAGTATAACAAATTGCTCAATCCAATTCATAGTCCAATCCTTTTTTATCTGAATTGCTAATCTGAGATCTCCAGGTGCTTTACTTGCTTGATTATTCACTTCTTTATTTTTAGGTTCAATCTCACTCTTGTACTTCCACTGAAGAAACTAGGGCACCAATAACAGGAAAAAAAATCGAGATTGAGAGTTTATATAATAAGAATAACTAAGATTCACTCTTGCTTAAGCATTACATATATTGACCAAAGAAATTATATAATACTATGTGCTTCTATAAAACACCAGCTCAAATTTATTGACAATACTTTTAGAAAGGAAAATGTAGCGGATTACAAATAATATCATTTAAATTTCTTTTTTCGGTAAAATTCAAGAAGTGCCGTATAAATTTCGGAACAAAATCACATTGTGCATGAAAATTTAGAACCTACATTTGACCCCCTTTAACCTATGAGCAAAGCCATAGATATTGCTTAATCAACACTGACAAAGAATGCAAATGGAATGAAAATCTTGTTATTTCAGGGGTAAGTATTAGGCTTGAATATTTTAGGGCGCAAAATGAAATCGCGAAGCGTATAGCATGTTTTATTCTGCAACCTAACCTTTTTTTCAATTGTCTGAGAGACTTACCTTGATTACTTGCATCCCAAATTCTTCTGGATTTGGAGATCCTCTCAGAGTTGCAGGAATGTTAATATCTTCGACATGCCCAGATGCCAAATCCAGCAAAAACTCAGCAGGGCTCATTGCTATCTCAGGAACAAATCCTAAAGTTGAGAAGTACTGCATGGACTCCCTAACCTTTCCATGGTAAATAGGAAGGCCTTCTGAGATAAGTAGGAGTTTGTCAAACATGTAGAACATTCTGCTCGATGGCTGGTGAATCGTGACAGCAATCGTTCTTCCGGTCTACACCCCAAAATATCACAACCTCTTTAAAATTGCATCAATCATACATAATTAGTAAACCGCATGGACACCAATTAACCAATATGTATGCCATTTGGAAACAGATCCCGATACTTTGCCTCAAATTGCATGTTGTTTGATTTCAGAAAATATGGAGGGAACTTAACAATCTATGGTACTCAGTAACTCTGTTGATAGAATAATCTCTAATGCAGCAAAAGAAACTTTTGGAGGGATTTTTTAAATCAAACGACATGCTAACTCGCACATTAACTTAAAAAGAAAAAGAAAAGAGTGGAGAATGGCCTATAATTGGGGGAGTTCATATATTTTTGCGTAAATAGTTTGCATTAATGAAAATCACATGTTGCAAGAATAGAAACAAGAAGAATAATACCTTTGCAAGGCCTTGAAGAATCATCAAGAGCTTGCTTGCACAAGTAGAGTCTAAGCCAGATGTGGGCTCATCAAGCAACAGCAATGATGGGTCTACGAGGATTTCGTAACCTATGCTTGTTCTTTTTCTCTCCCCTCCTGATATGCCCTTTACAAATCCCCCACCTACTTTGGTTTGCCGACATCTACAATGCAACGAAATCATCGAATATTTGTTGATCTATGTAATTGTTCCAAATGAACATATTAGTAGGAGGTATTTCTTTGAGTAGCACTTGTATATACTAAAACAATTGAAGCACTTAGTGAAAATATAGAAGTTTAGTTCTTTTTTTTTCTATTTGTTTGCAGAGGTTATTGAGGCATAGATTGAGCATAAATCACTTTAAAGATCACATTGTGGGACTTCTCAAATTGGAGTTCATGAAATTGTGAAAACCCAATTGATTTACTAAAGATGCTTAATGAACTCCAGCAGTAGGTTTCCACTAATTCTAGAAAGACTAACCTTTCTAGATTTAGATCCTTTATAATAGTATCAACTCTTGAAAGTTTTTGCTGTTTAGGCATATTGGTGGGAAGCCTTAGCAATGCTGCAAAGACAAGGGTCTCCTCCACTGTCAGTTGAGGAAAGAGAACATCATCCTGGGTCACAAATCCAATCCTGTAGAAGGAAAAGAAAAGATTGCTGTAAAAAGAAATGTATGTTCAATGTGTGTGTGTGTGTGTGTGTGTGTGTGAGAGAGAGAGAGAGAGATCATTTGTTTTCATGTAAATTTTCATGTAAAGTTAATGGAAAGTCTCTGTACTGTCCGATATTGCAAATCGGCCCCACACCGTTGAACTTAAACACTTTAGTCTCTGAACTTTACAGAGTTTTGAATTCCATTCAGATTATCATAGAACAAAAAAAGAAAAAAAAAATTTCCAAGTTTTCTTATAACATAAACTAATTTATTCTTTCTGTAAATACCGTCATTATTTCAGTTACTTCGAATATGATAAGAATGGTCATTTTACAGCAAATGTAACTGAAAAGTTTAAGGACCAAGTTGCAATATCAGAATAGTACATGGACTAACCATACATTTTACCCTTTGTTTTACCTCCTTTTAAGGGAGGGAGTGTAAGGTGTATCATTGTAACTAATGTGCCCTTTGATGTCACCACCAAGTCTCCCACCAAGTATCTTCAACAGGGTTGTCTTGCCACTTCCAGAGGGCCCCATTAGGGCTAAGATCTCACCAGGACCCACACTTCCTGTTATGCCCTTTAAGATTTGCTTGTGACTCCTCCCTTGTTCCATCCTCAACTTAGAAATTGTACTCACCATTGCAGCTTTTATTGGATTCTTTGGAATGACTTTGACTTTATACTCCACATCCTCAAACTGCATAAAAAGAAAAGTTAGGCAGAGTTTGGCTTGGGGATAAAGTTAGGTGGCATTAAGCTTTGGGTCAGTTTTATATGTGTCCCTATAAAAATATCGAATAGTAAATATATCAGTAAAAAGCTTCAGTTATTATATTTGTCCTTCCAAAGTGTAATATTGTTGCGTATATATCCCAACTATTAGCCTCCATCAGAAAATATTGGTTAATCATGGGTACTTAACGATAGTTAGTCACGAATGTAAAATGTGCTTTTATCTCTTTTATATATAATTTCTATTGAGGAGATATGTTATAACAATTCCAAGTCATCCTAGTGGTTAAGCAAGTTGTTGTAACAACTTGAGAATTTACAAAATTTGAATTGATTCTATTGTAATTTAAACTAATGTATTACAATATAAATAACTAACACCTCCGAGAGAGGACATAAGACAATTTTTCAAATTCTTTATTCTCTTACAATCTTCATTAACTAACTAATGGCCCTGGGCAATCTGGAGGGTCGAAAGGTAAGACGAAGAGGAAGCTGCTCGAAGATGAAGTTTTCTGTCGTCCTGCGAAGCCCTCTTGTGAAACTTTCACCAGCAATGGAGAAGAGGACATAAGTGTTGGAGGTGAGGGAGATAGGTGAAGGAAAGAAGGAGCACGACAAGATTGAGAAGTGGTGTCGATAATGCAAGGTTGGATGGATTTTAATAGAGAAAGAAATTGATTGTTGGGGTGTTTTGAGAGGGCATATTTGCTCGGTCCTAACCACACCACTAGCGCGTTTGAAGGAACAAATATGCAATGACAAAATTATCATTTCACTTACTAATTATTAAAAACAAACAGTAAACTAATGATAACTGTTGATACCAAAATTGAGCCGACCTAATCCACGTATGAGCCAATAAAAACACGTGGTACACCAGGAGTCGGCAATAAGGCGCCTGAAGGACAAGAAGGCGGGAACGGTTGAAGATTGGGGCGTAACTTCCATGAGGAGTTAGTATAACTTCCACGATCATGGTTACAACCACTCCCCCCAACTACTTTCAACCAACTAATAATGTGGGCTATAAATAGTAACTTTGAAGCCTGCAATAAGGGTCTTCGCCCCTGCGCACAAAAGACCACCTTTATTTTCCTGCATCTTTCTTTCCTGCATTTACCGCTTTTCATAGGAGTAGCTCTCGTAACTTAGCATACTTGGAGTCTGTCTGCCCTACGGGCATCACTCCCCTGTTCTTTTACTTGGAGTCTCTCTGCCCTACGGGCATCACTCCCCTGTTCTTGTACGTCTATTCAATAGAAAGTCATTTTCGGCTTTTCTCGCCGATCAGATCTCGAGTTGTTTAGTCATTCGGCTCATCTCCCAGTCGAATTCTGGGCTTCCCCTCTTCATTCGGCTCATCCCGCCGAATCGAATTTACTGTGGAGGTTTTCGAACCCTGCTGATTCAATCCCTCATCGGTCGAATCGCTTGATCTGTCGTGGGCGCAAACTTCGAGGGTCACCATCCGCGGCCGCTCATCATTCCCGACGCTCTTCCCGAGAAGGATTCTTGACCGGGTCAAGGGTCGGGACTTTCAGCCGCCAAAAAATTTTTGGCACGCCCGGTGGGACACATTTTTAAGTAAATTTATATTTTATATAAATTATGGATGATGATCTACGTAATAGGGTTGTTCCTAGAAATTCTGAAAGTGATCAACCTAGTGATTCAGACAATGCTGGCGAATGTCAAGCAGTTTTGCCAGTTGAAGGAGAAACTAGTGGACAGTCGGCTCATCAAGAGCCGAGTCTAACTCAGGCACTCGGCCAGATGAGCCGAGTCCTGCAAACTTTAGATCAAAATATCCATCAAAGTACCGCTCGACTAGACGCGGTGCTGGCCGCTATCACGGCCTATAATGAAAATATTGCACGAATAGGGCAATTATTGACTCGAAATGAGCAACCAATGACAGGCTTACAAAGGCCTATGATGACACCAGTGTTGCAAAATCCTGCGACACCGGTAAATGGACAGCCCCAATACCAGGGGGCACCATTCCAAGCGGCTTACAGACCGGCCGTCGTCAATACCGGTCAACAGCCGGAAATTACATGGGGATTGCCACCACCTCCGCCGATGGCAGCATACCAGCCCCAAAATGTAGGGGCTAGAGCTGGGGGGCAGGCCCCTAATGATATGCAAGGAGCGAACCCTGCAATACAGAATTCTGGAGTTCCTCAAGGGCCAAATTCGGCTCAAGCACAAGCTCCGCTGTATGCTCAGATTGAGGAAGTCATTCGGAATACCTTCGGAGTAGGGGCCAGGCCGGCTATGCGGCCTGTTTTTCGATCCCCGTATCCAGCAAATATAGATACAGAGCATCCGTATCCGGCAAACTGGAAAATGCCGAAGTTCGACAAGTTCTCGGGCGATGAGACCGAGAATACGGTCGAGCATATAGCCCGGTTCACGGCCCAATGTAGAGAAGCGGCCGCTGACTCATTTTTGAAACTTCGATTATTTAACACGTCGTTAACTAAAACGGCGTTTACTTGGTATACAAGTTTATCAGCCAATTCCGTCCAAGATTGGGACGAATTGGAAAGAAAATTTCATGAGCGATTCTATAGATCGGAGCCACAATTATCGGTCGCCGACTTGGCTTTATACCGACAAATGTCAGGTGAAACGGTCGAAGAGTATTTGGATCGTTTCAAAGTAGCCAAAACCCGGTGCTTTATGAGAATGCCGGAATCAGAGTTCGCCAAAATGGCGTTAAATGGTCTGCATTTTAAGATAAAAGACCATTTTGAAGATAAGTATTTTTCTAACCTATTTGATCTAGGTGTTCGAGTTGCCCAATACGAGCAATTTCAGAAGAAAAGTGAGGACGATCGGCTGCAATGGAGCCGATATAAAAATCAAAGCAAAGGCAAGGAGAAATCCTTGCTAGAAGAACAGTCGGTTCAAGAAGAGCCGAGCCAATCGAGTGAAAGTGAAGAATCGGCTGATAAAGCCGAGATATAGCCACTTTCTTTAAGAAGAATTTCTGGATAGAAAAATATTCGGTTCAAGAAGAGCCGAACTAATCGAATAAAAGTAAAGAATCGGCTGATGAAGCCGAGATATATGTGGCTGGGATGATAAAACGTCGTTTTCCTAAAGCCGACCAAGACCAGCGAAACTAAAGCTTGGGTCTCGGCTGTGCTTTTGAACAGTCGATTTGGCACCAATAGTCATCCGAATGTTTATTCGAAAGACTATTGGGGGGGCATTGTTGATACCAAAATTGAGCCGACCTAACCCACGTATGAGCCAATAAGGACACGTGGTACACCAGGAGTCGGCAATAAGGCGCCTGAAGGACAAGAAGGCGGGAACGGTTGAAGATTGGGGCGTAACTTCTATGAGGAGTTAGCATAACTTCCATGGGGAGTTAGTATAACTTCCACGATCATGGTTACAACCACTCCCCCCAACTACTTTCAACCAACTAATAATGTGGGCTATAAATAGTAACTTTGAAGCCTGCAATAAGGGTCTTCGCCCCTGCGCACAAAAGACCACCTTTATTTGCCTGCATCTTTTTTTTCTACATTTACCGCTTTTCATAGGAGTAGCTCTCGTAACTTAGCATACTTGGAGTCTGTCTGCCCTACGGGCATCACTCCCCTGTTCTTTTACTTGGAGTCTGTCTGCCCTACGGACATCACTCCCCTGTTCTTGTACGTATATTCAATAGAAAGTCATTTTCGGCTCTTCTCGCCGATCAGATCTCGAGTTGTTTAGCCATTCGGCTCATCTCCCAGTCGAATTCTGGGCTTCCCCTCTTCATTCGGCTCATCCCACCGAAGTGAATTTACTGTGAAGGTTTTCGAACCCGGCTGATTCGATCCCTCATCGGCCGAATCGCTTGATCCGTCGTGGGCGCAAACTTCGAGGGTCACCATCCGCGGCCGCTCATCATTCCCGACACTCTTCCCGAGGAGGATTCTTGACCGGGTCAAGGGTCGGGACTTTCGGCCGCCAACAATAACAAATCAGAAGGACAAATATAAACGTGTTGGAACTTTTAGAGAGACAAATCTGATAACTTATTATTTGTCGGGATATGTTTGCTATTCGATATCTTTACTTAGATATGTATGAAATTAACCCAATTTTTTTGCCGGCTTGTTGGTATAATTACCAAGAACAAATTCAATTTATTCTAAAAAATCTCGAGTCCCTCCATACTGGAATCTCAGGCTAGAGCAAGTCGATCGATCTCATTTTTTTTGTTTGACATCAGAAGAGTAATAAATGTACTAATTTAATTTATAGGTAAATATTAGTCGATCATTGTATAAAGCTAAAGGGAGGGACAACTTATTCCCTGGGAGGCCGAAACTATATATGTTATTCTAAAATAACTCAATTTAATTGAAATTACTATTTGTCTCAAAGTTTACTGTATTTTCTGGAATTAGCAAGATTATTACTTGAGTATAAACTTGCTAATTGCGAGACAAATGCATAGATATATACTTCAGTCGTGTCAGTTGTAACACTTTACACTTTGTGCGTAGGCAATACACAAATCAGGAAGGCATGCATTGATCAGGCATAAATAAGTTAAAAATATGAAACTTTCTCACTGATTAGGAGCTAGGGATGCAAACGGATCCGGGTTGGTGGAGCTCCCGCCCCGGTCCGTCCCGACGGGGGCAGTAAATGGAAGAAAATAAACGGATTGGGGGCGGAAAACGGGGTAAATTTTACGATTCAAGACGGATTCCGGGCAGGAAACGGGAGAAATTTTGACCTGCCCCGAATCCGTCCTGAGAATTATTTATATTTTAAAAAAATATTTCTAAAAAATAATGTATTTACAAAACAAGTTAAAAATACAAATAAGTTAGTACTTTCATTTCTAATGTATTTGAAACTTTTGAATTTTGTTTTGAATTGCGATTGATATTTTTGATTTTTATAATTGATATTGTTAAATTATATATATAATATTATTAAAAATTATTAATTTATAATTTATAAAATATTAATAATATTATAATTTTATAAAAAAATATTAGTTGGCGAGGTGGATTCGGGGTGCCGGCGGGAGGCAGGTTACGAGGCGGGGCGGATTATGGAATGTATTTTTTAATCCGTCATGGATTCGGGGCGGGAGGGGGGCCGGGGCTCCCGCCCCCAGATCCGCCCCGTTTGCATCCCTATTAGTAGCATAGTTAGGGGAAGTGTAATGTGCTCTTCAAAATTATTGAGTAAATTCTTTGCATAATTCTCCTCTAGTTATTCACCTTGGCCAATGATTTATTACCTAGACATTTTAGTTACAAAAATACATTAGTCCCTGTCCTAATAACTTAATTCAGTTGAAGTGGAAATAATTAGCATGCACTTAGTTATATCATTGTAAAGTTAGAAGCGCATGGGAAGTACTATTTGATTATTTAGCACATAAATGAGGTTAATTAAGTTCATACTATGTGCACAATGTTAGAATAATAAGTAATCCAAAAGTTAATTTCAAAATATAGTTAGAGATAAATTTAAATCTTTTATTTCATTGTTATTAGGATTTGGAGTTATATTTAGATTAGAATTTATACATTGTTTGGAGGTCTATATATTGAGGCCTGTGGATTAAAAACCTATCCCCAGGGTCGAGAAGTATTTTTAGATTTTTTATTAATAAACTATTAGTTTAGTTATCTTTTTCCTTTAATATCTCTTTTTCATGTTATTTTATTTTAGAATTTTAAATTCTGAGTTACATAATCAGTATGAGTGCAAATACCGATTTCAATACAGAATATCTGGAAAAGGCAAGTTGTGAAGTAAAATGAACGGTGTTAGAAAACCTACTTTCGTCGTAAATTAATAATCTATTGGTTAATAGTTGATAAACAAATTTGTTCAGTTATATTATATTCAGGTTTTTGTAATTTATTCTTGGTAAGTGCGGGATTAATGCATAAAATGATAAATAGTAGAAAGACAATGCAAGTGCATTTAGAGAAAGAAGAAAAAAAATCTACTTTCAGAATGAGAATAGTTGGTCTAGTAACTTTAGTATGGTTATCTTCTTTTTTTTACAAACACAAATTCCATACAATGCACTACGCGAGTTTATCAAGAATTACTTGTACTCTATACAGACAAGCCATATGTTTTGCAAGAAAAGACAAAAGCATAGTTTCTTTTATTTTTATTTTTATATTCTTTTCTCTTTATTGAAGATCTCATTCTATATCGTCACCCGCTCGACGAGACGCCCCTCGCGAGGTCCTCTAACGCCCCTCCCTGCTCGAAAATCCAGGCGGCGTCCTGCTTCCACTACTACAGGGACTTCCTCCTCCTCTACCTCCACTCTCCCCAAGAGTGCAAACTGCTCTTTCCCCTTACAAGCCAGCCTTGTAAGGTCTAGCCTCAAGTCCCCATTTGAAATTTTACCAGAAAGAGTAGCTCCGTGGTTCTCGAGGAGACCATCGGACCATCAAGTCGAGTTCTATTTCTCCTGAAGAGTGCTTCGCTCCTGCACCCTATAAGATGGGTTTCCAACCAGCGGACAAAGCTGTGATACACCTTCCGCAGCCGCCTCGTGCCTAGCCGGAGTAGCAGGGATGGTGCTCATCTCCTGAGATTCTAGTGGAGCTATTACGCCATCTGTCTCTCAACTCCGACGAGTTCTAGGTGTCTCTGGTCGTGTCCCTTTCTGTGGAATTGTGTGCCCTTGCTTCCCCACCTTGAAAGTTGACCCTCGCAATATTTCGGCCAAGGGGATCCGTTTGATCGCCCCCTTCGTTCGGGTCACTCTCGATGAAGGGATGCCACGATCATCACCTCCAAAAAGGGCTGATCTCTCCAGTAGAACAGCGATAGAAAGGATGATATCCCCCAAAGTTATTGCCAAATTTTCAGGAATGTCCACTAGGTTATCAACGGTGATCTGACAACGAAAGCCCGTGAGATCTAGCATGTCGAGGCTCTCGTCGTCATCTCGAAGGTATCTGCCGAAATCGCTAATAATGGATGCAACTCTGTATTCTGACCAACACCCAAACAACAAGTTTGCGAGCTTGATTCATGCTTTATATGTAATCTGGGAACGTCTCGTGCCGTAGGAGTTCTAATCGTAGCATCGAAGTTGGCAGTGCTGGAATCTAATGTCCTCTATATAAATAAACGTGTCCAGTTGTACCCACTTAGACAAAAGAATCGCAAAGTCCCTCTCACGGTGATAGGCAACGTGAAAATGGTCGGAGAGCCCGCCATAACGATTGGCGTGATTGCTCACTACCGTTTCCTGTGGGCAGTGACCCAGTCTAGCTGGTTCCACTACATTCGCAAGGACAGCATTCCGGCAAATCTGTTGACGAGAATGGAATCCTTCGATTAGTGGAACAAACACCTTTGATCAAAGTAGGCCGAAATCCACAAGCCCTCTGTATCTTCCCCTGAATCAAGTCATTGCAAGCACTGCAAAAGCACGCAGAATGCCCGAGCCTGAGGCACAAAGAGCACCAGAGAGGGTCTCTGCACTCTCGAACTTAATGGTCTTTAGCAAGACACCTAAAACATCTCCCCTTGAAGGAGAAGCGGTGGGGGAGAAGATACCTCGGATGTCTCAAATTGGGAGAATAGGCTGGTCTTTTGAGGCGTGGAGTGTGGCTGAGAAGGGCTTTTTTATAGGACCTCTATCGAGGAATCTCCGTCTTGACAGAAGACACCACATTTCTCTCCTGAGTAGAAGTGGGGATATCCCTAGACCCCCTAGAACTCCTCTCCAATTAGGGGCACTACTCAAGAGGAGTTCTATAAAAACCGATGTGAGTTGAGGGGAGATCGCCATCAAAGAAATGACACGGGGCTATGGAATCTCCCCGGTGCTCTGCCCAAGAGACCTTGAGGTTTGTCTTTTACTTTTTGTCCCTGTGGTTTTAGAGCTTTCTCCAGAATGCCTATCATGTGAGGTGAAATCATTCTTCCTCCCCTCTGTAGCTTTTTCTTCAATTTTTGGAACCTTGCTGCTAACTCCAAGCCAAGTACGAGAAACTAAGGTGTCAATCGCCAAGCTACTCTAGTCCTTGGTAGTTAGCTCTCGATTGCTGAGGAGGCTGTAGATTCTCTTTTGAGTCTCTTCCCGTTGCTGCCCTGCTCCCTACCACCCCCGTAGTCTCCGGCACCGTTCACCTTCCACACATGCAGCTCAACATTTTCATCTTTCTTTCTATTTTCAAAATACTTTCTTCGGCTGCTATGTGTATATCCTTGCAATGACAGGAAATATAAGCATTGTGTGGGTCGGGACGACACCGAAGGTGATCATATGCGAGCCAGAGATGATGAGAGAGGTGCTAACGGGTCCTCCAGTCTTCTATGCGGTGAAACTTCTAGGGCAGAGGGAAAGGGTGTCGAGTCCCCCTGCACATTACACTTTTCCAGCTAGCTCAGTTCTGTGGGCAGGTTGTTTAACCATCTGGATGGGTTTCGGGCCCTTACTCCTGCCCGCCCAGCCTATAATTATGTTGGATTTCTGGATCCTTTGCCTTCTCTGTGGGCCCAATCGGGCGTTCCAGTAGCCTTCAGTTCGCAGATTATAATCTATAGTGGGCCTTTGACTCTCCGAGTCTTTGATTTAGCGTTCTCCTTTCGTAGGGCCCTACCTCTCCCTACTGAGGAGACTTGATTCCGTCTAGACCTATAGGTCGACGTCAGCACTGAACACTAGGGTCCTAGCGATTGGAGGGAAAACTACTTGGAGCTTTATGGGGACGACAAGGTGACAGTGGAGGCATGTAGTAACACCGCTGGCACTAATGGGGGGATAGAAGGCGGGCTCCTTGATATATTGCACGTGAGTTTGACGTGCTCTAAAAATGATATTCAGAGGGAAAAGACGATCACTTGCAGCGACCATGAGGGAACTAGTGGAAATGCTTCCTTGTCGCCCAGAAAAAGTGTTCGACTGGCCACGCATCAGAGTGAGCACTCACTTATAAGAGCGAAAGCATGTAAACTGCAATTAAAGGAGGGGACAAACTTGGAATTCAAGTCGTGCTGTGTAAGAATCCTCAGGAGATGATTATCAAAATGACCAATGGTTTTTGTGCCTCAACCATTAATAAGATTAAGAAGAAAATTGCTAAGTGCAAGATTATCCTTAGCGACAACGAGGCATGCAATTTCAAGGAGTTCCTGAGCACAACCTCATAGAGTATGCAGCTTGGGCTTGGCTCTGACGTAGGTGGTCTGCTTTTGTTATCATGTTTCAAACATGTAGTTGGAATGTTAAGAGTCTAAATGATCCGCGAAAAAGGTGTCTAGTCAAGTCTGTGGTTTCTAAGTTTAAGAGGTCTGTTTTATATTTTCAAGAATCTAAAGTTGGAGATGTCTTTCGCTCATTCCTCAACTCGTTTGCCAGAACTTTTTTTGATAAATGCCATTTTATTAAAGCAAGGAGAATGTTAGGTGGCAGAGTCACTTGCTGGAGCTCTAAATTCTTCTTGTGTAGTGAAGTATTAATGAGCAAATTTTTCCTTACTATCCGACTAAATCACTGCACCAGTGGTTCGCAATTCTATGTTACAAACGTCAACGGCCCACCTTCATGGGATGGAAAGGAGTTTTGTGAGAAACTAGCCACGCTTAAAGGTGTCTGCAACGGCCTGTGGGTGATGTGCGGAGATTTCAATCTTACTAGCTAGGAATCAACAGAAGAGAAGGGGTAGAAGCTGGTGTGGACAACTTATGACCATGCTCACAGACCTCCTAAATGGCTTATGGCTTGCAGATGATTGATCTACCTATGGGCAAACAAAACATCACATGGTCTAATATGCAAAGTTGCCCCACCCTAGCCAAGCTAGATTGTTTCCTAATCTCTACTGAATAGGATCAATCTTTTCCGCTGACCAAAGTTCTGGCTATTCCAAGAATTACATCTGATCACACACCGATTCTGCCCTCCACTAGCAATAAATTGAATAGTGGAATGTTCAAATTCGAAGAGTTCCGGCTTGCACGTGAAGATTTCCACAATCTTATACCCACATGGTGGAAGGTGGTATCGAGCAAAAGGGCTAGCATCCTTACCTTCGTAGCTAAGATCAGACATTGTCGCAAGAGAATTAAAAAATAGTGTTCCACGAGTTACTACAGCGTCTCAAAATCAAAGAAATCTATCTCAAAAGAGATCCAGCAGCTGGATCAATTGGAGGAACGCCAACGCTTGACCCACCAACATCTTGAGAACCGAAGCCTGCTCAAGAAACAGCTTTTGCAGATAGTGGCGGATGAGAAAACTTTATGGAAAACTCGCGCTAAGCAAAAGTAGTTAAAAGAAGGTGATGGTAACACAAATTTCTTTTCACGCATGGGCGAATGGAAGGAGACGCAAGAATACCATAAGCGTGGTTGAAGACGAAGGCAGGAATCTTTACAGTGAGGGGGAAAAAAAAGAGTATTTTTACAACAAGTTCACAAATGTTCTCGCCCCATACACCACTGGTAGTGCGTTGTTGGGAGATTAGAGCTACCTTTTCAGGGGAAGTACTCTACTGAGTGCTGAGCATCTCACCTCCCCTTTCTCCTTGGAAGAGATCAAGAAAACCACTTTTCAGTTAGGTAATGATAAGGCGCCTAGACCAGACGGGTTTAATTTGAGGCTCTATCAGAGGTTCTGGAAGATAATCAAAGGCGATCTTCTCAGTATTTTTCAGGACCTTTTCGATGGCACCCTAGACATAGGACCTATGGACTATTCTTTTATCTATCTCATTCCTAAAAAAGAAGAGGCTAAATCGGCAGGTGATTTCAGGCCGATTAGCCTCATTGGCAGGCCACAAAAAATCATTTCAAAGGTGCTCGCAAATAGACTAGGAGTTATGAAGTATATGTTAGAATTTATTGTGTTTTTTGGTGATTTAAAACTTCATGGGCTTCCTAGAAAACCCAATATTCCATCTGCTTTGCCTGGGAGACCATACTAAGGTTGCCACATGTGAAGATTAGTCTCACATTGGAAACTAAAAGTATATTATTGTTATTTATATATTCCTTCCTTCTCAAGTTAATTGCTGGAAAAAAAATATGAGAGTTATGCTCTGAATTAAACACACGCACACACGGCATGAGCACAAGCACAAGCCGAGCCAGGCCGGGTGGCGGTGCGCGCGGTCCAGGCATTCGGTTTATTTTATTTTATTTTTATTTTTATTTTTTTTATCTTTATCTTTTAGGAGCCCTAACCCGTATCCGTATATTATGAACTCGTAGGCTTATTTTGCGCTACATGGAATTGACACGTTGAAACAAGATCTTTGCCTTGGATATAAATTGAAGGAGGTTGCATGAGTTCAACCTGAACATGGGCTTACTTGAGAGCAAAAACCCTAATATCTACCTCGTCTTCTTCCATTTTCTCGCCATTGATATTTTGCGCTGATTTTCACTGAGCTTTCTAATCTTTTTGTTTCTTTTACTATAGTAAATAAATTTTTTCTTTTCACATATATATATATATATATATATATATATATATATATATATATATATATATATATTGTGGTTAACATTGCTATAGTCCTGAACATATATATACTATAGTTACTGCACTGATAATTCGTAGTATATTTATTTTTCAGTATATATATTTTGTAATCTCCCTGAATAAAACGTAGAATATCTTACTATTATTCTTTTGAAATTCAAAACAGTCTTGTGATATTACAGTAGGATTATTTGTGAACAGACTTTTCATGATTGAGGATTTGGTGAAACCTTTCACTTTTGATGGTCGTAATTTTAAGAGGTGGCAAAACCAAATGAGATTCTGGCTCACCACACTTGAGCTGGTTTCTGCTATCTTAGATTCTGCTGAGAATACCAATGGATCTACACCTGAAGGTGCAATCCAGACTGCAGTAAACAGACCGGTTACACGAAGCCAAGCCTAGTCTGGATCCACTCCTCCCTCCACTAAAACTGCTACTACATCTACACCTAAAACTGTACCTCCTGTTGACCCTAACATGATCAACTATCACTGTTTAAACTGGATTCTTAGTACCCTATCTGACAAATTGTATGACATCTACTGTAGTGCTAAAACAGCTAAGAACTTTGGACATCCTTAGAAAATAAGTATGGTCGGGTTGATTCTACCCAAAAGAGATATTAGGCATCAAATCTAATTAAATTTAAGTTGGTCGATAATAAGTTTATGTCTGATCAGCTTCATGATTTTGAGTATATAGTTGAGCCGCTTAGATCTAGTAGTGTAGATCTTGATGAGAGTTTCTTAGTTGTCGCCCTTATAGATAAGTTGCCACGCTCTTGGTCGCACCATACAAATGATCTTAACTACAATCAGAAATAGCTATTCCTGAATTATGTTCTAAAATCCATTAGGATAGAAGAGTCAAACCAAGCTAGGGATAAAAAGTCCAGTGAACCTACAACTCAAGCCAACCTAGTAGAGCATCCCAAAAATAAGAGTAGAAACTTCCAGCCTAATATGAACTTTAAGAAGAAGTCTTTCCACCATAGGAAGTTCAACCCAAACTTTAAGAAATCCAAACCTGAGAAAAGTGGAGACAACTCTGGTTGCTTTGTATGTGGGAAGACGAACCACTTTGCGAAAGATTTCTACTTCCGCATGACTCGACCTTCCGTCCTAAAGAAGAAGAAGAGAGCTCCACCTAAGTGCCAGATGAATATGCTGACTGCTGGGTCTGACCCATCTGATTTCACTATCAGGTTAGGATCTAGTTTACATGAAGTTAATCTTGCCTATAGTTCTTCTGATTGGTGGATAGATACTAGAGCTAATGTTCATGCTTGTTCTGATCGTTCGTGCTTTTCCACCTATCAGGACTCATGTGGAGGATCGTGAACATGGGGAATGCAGCCTCTTCTCACGTGCGAAGGACAGGTCGAGTGGACTTGAAGCTGACCTCCGGGAAGACCCTAACCTTACATGGAGTCCACCATGTTCCCAACCTGCATGCCTCGATCCACAAGCCTTTTCTAATCCTTTTCTCTACAGTATTTATTATTTAATTTTTTTAGGAATTTTTCTAAAACTAAAGTTAAACTTTTGAATTGCTTTTAAAGAAAATTTTACTAAAAGATTAGAAAGATTTTCCAACAGGATATCATCTCCCCAACCCAGTCCACTTTCCTTAAAGGGCGGTTCATTCTGGACTCCTTTGATACTGCTAATGAGATTGTTAGTTGGTGCTCGCAATTAGGTGTGGAAAGTGTCGAAATCAAAGCTGATTTTGAGAAAGTGTATGACAGAGTGATATGGGACTTTCTAAAATAGGTCATAAAGTGGTTAGGATCAAACAATAAATGGTGCGGATGAATAGACCAATGTATTTCCAATGCGAAAGTAGCAGTATTAGTTAACAGAGCACCGACAAATTGGATAAAAGCTAAAAGGAGCCTGCGGCAAGGCGATCCACTTTTCCTATACCTCTTCTTGCTGGTGGTAAAAGGGTTGGCAAGATTGACGGAAAGAGCGATGAGAAATGGCATGCTAAGAAGTGCCGGACCCACCAAGACCTCTAAGGTAGCCATCATTTAGTACGCCGTGTTAAGTATTGTGTGTTGGCAAGTTTCGTGATTTGAGTCGGAGTCTTGCAAGGTTCGGTGTGGATTGTCGAAGCTTGAAGAATCCAAGACTTCAAGGAAATTCAGAAACATCTCATGGTGTGAATCACGATGCTAAGGTAAGGTTTTGAATTATGTTATGGTGATTCATACTTATTTGTGACATTAGAATCATGTAATCAAATGATTTATGGATTAGAAAGTGGTTTTGATACTTTTGAAACCCGAGAAGATGCAATTCTGGAAATTGCATTGAGTACCGGTGCTGCATTGGCCTGGTATCGGTACTGCGGCTGGTTCCAGTACTGCATTGGCCTGGTACTTGTACTCAGCTTAAGGAATTTTTTGTTTCGTCTTTTGGTACCCGTACCAACTTGATGCAGTATCGGTAAGCAATGTAAAATTTCTTAATCTTTCTAATTCGACTCTAATTAATTCTAAGGTCTATAAATAAGCTATTCGGGTTCTCTAATTGATAGAACATCACAAGAATATATGTTTGAGAAACCCTAGAGGCTAGGTTTTCGTTCTAAACCTATTTTCCACAAATTAACCTCTTTTAGGTCAATTCGAGATATTAAAATTTAATATCTATATGTCGAATTGATCTAAGTTTCGCTTAGAGATTATTCTCTGGTTCTTCATCGATACTCTAAGCAAAGGATCACCATAAGCATGATATTCTTCATGTACGGCGTCGTGGAGTTGGTGTGATCGAAGGCGGTTCGAGGATTCGAATCGTGTGCTCGTGGATTCGAGTGGCGTTCGTGGATTCGGACGTGTGCGAGGCGTTCGTAGATTCGAGCGTGAGGGCGTGGACAACCCGGAGGATTGTGCGAGATTCATAGGAGGTTGAGAAAAGTCGAGTCTGTGGAGTCGATAATCAACTTATAATCTTTTCTCTTAGTGAATTATTTTTTCGCGTATTGGTCCCGTGGATTTTTTATTCCAAGTTAAAGTTTTTCCACATAAATCTCGACGTAATTTTTAATTTTCGCATATAATTTTTATCACATTGAGATTTGTGGTTTTTGGCCTATACACCTATTCACCCCCCTCTAGGTGTTTGATACTATCTAGATAGATCCTAGGGCTCCTCATAACTTACATGCCGATGATACGATCTTCTTCTAGGAAGCTAAGGAAAGCATATTACAAATCTCCTTTTTATTTGGCAACTGTTTGAGTGGGCATCTAGGTTGAAGATCAACCATAATAAGTCTGAACTTTTCTACCTAGGGGGAAACAAACAACTAGGTGAGAGACTCGCCGCGATTTTGGGATGTAGGCTGGGATCTTTCCAGATTTGATACCTAGGACTCCCTTTTACAAACGGCAGGTTGCGAATGAAGGATTGGTGGCCTGTAATCGGTAAAGTAGAGAAACAGATTGAAGGGTGGCAAGCTAAACTCTTGTCTCGTGGACGAAGGTTGGTGCTTATCAACTCGGTACTTGTGAGCTTGCCTCTTTATTATTTCTCAATTTTTAGGGCGCCTAAATAGGTTATTAGGTGAATAGAAGCACTACGGAGGATTTTCTCTGGCATGGAGGAGGAATTATAGCGGGTGGTCTCTGTCTGGTTAGGTGGAAGGAGATTTGTAGAAGCAAAAAAGAGGGAGGGCTAGGGTCATGGGCCTAGAGAACATGAACTTAGCCTTACTATCTAAATGGTGGTGGAGGTTTTTATCAGATAGCAATCACCAATGGAGCCCTTTAATTGAGGGCACTTATTACACTAGGAGGAAACCGCTAAAAGAAGGTGTCCTTCAGACCACACTCCTTATGGTGGAGGAGCATGGAGGAGCATTTTAAAAATCAAGAATATTTTTAAGTGTGGTGTCCTTTTCAGTTGGCAACGAGCAAACAGTTAGCTTTTGGACAGACATCTGGAATGGCCAAGTGCCCTTATGAACCTCATTCCCTCGAATATATGATCAAGTGGCAAGTAAGAACCTCAGGGTGACAGAGTATTAGAGAAGGAACGAATGGAAGTGGAGTAAGATCCTATCCGGCTTCTCGCCTTCTTCTCACTAGGACAGGGAACTAATCTTGAAGCTTAAAGAGTTGATCCTTGAGATCCCAATGCTCAACAAAAAGGACAAGATTAGGTAGAGATAGGATGGATCTAATATGTTCTCAGTCAAATCACTTTATAAATTCTTACAAGATGGCGGGGTATGAATTAGAAGCGTAAATCACTTATAGAAGGTTAGATTCCCGCCGAAAGTAAAGATCTTTATGTGGTTAGTCATGAAACAAAAGGTGCCCACAATGGACAACCTCTTAGAAAAGGGATGGAGTGACGGGGAGAACTGTGTCTTCTGCTTGTCATCGTCGGAGACAATGGATCACCCTTTCGGTAGCTGCCTTAGTGCTAAACCTTTGCTGGAGGTCTTGCTTCCAAACAAACGGTACCTCACCCTTTGTTCGTCTATAAGCTGGTTGTGGGACGATAACAAAATTAAAGGCGATTCGCTAGAGAGGAGGGAGCTAGCGACGGTCGTCACTACGTGGTGGGTCATCTGGTTGGAACAGAATTGCCGTATTTTTCAGGATACTAAGCACTCACCGGGTTATTTGTTGGCCAAGATCCACTCTCTCAGGGAGCAATGGGACCACTTTTGTGTTAACTAGTTTTTTTTCCCTGAGGTCTGGTTGTCTCAGTTTGTAGCCCAGTACATCCCCTAAATGAATGAAGCAGTAGCATGCTACCTTTCTCAAAAAAAAGAAAATCTCATTTTATAAACTCACCAAGAATTGCATGCCTGAGTATAGAAGTTCATGTATCCAACCACATAGAATTTATATTTAGAATTTACATTTATATATAAAATAAAAAAAAGGATATGGGGTTCAGTGTGAAATTAATATATGTTATTGGTTTAAAGTATACTCACAACGTAAAGCTACAAAATACTAAAGAGAGAAAGAGAGAGAGAGAGAGAGAGAGAGAGAGAGAGAGAGAGAGAGACCTTGACAAAAATAGGAAGTGGGCCATTTTTTGGTGACCATGAACGGTCCTCCTCAATGTCAATCTCTACACTAGTCTCCCTAGCTATGGCCACTGTGTTTGCTGCGTTAGCCAATGACAGCTCAATCTCCTCTCCACTATTGATTTCCATGGCATGTAGAGAGAGAGAGAGAGAGAGAGAGAGAGAGAGAGGTGGGAGCTCTAGCAAATTAAGGAACTTGGCATGAAGGACCTTCCTCATGTGTTGATATAATGACACAAAGGCAGCATGAGTAACAACTAACAACCAAAGCCATGCCTAGATTAATTAGCCCCTTCCTCATTTTCTTAAGTCTGTTTGGTGACCCACAACCTTTCTATTTCCTAAGAAGAACCTTCTCTTCCAAATATATATATGTCCTCCAACATTCTGGTGTAAGTACACAAAAAAATATATATTAATTACATTATATTAATATTATATTGTACTTTAATATTATTTTTATTTGCTATATTTCTTTTTTTTTTTCAAAGATGTTGTGCATTATTAAATTTTATCAATCTCTACACTACATTTTAGATTTTTTTTTTCTACCTTGCACAATTTTGTTTTTTAGAGATATTAGTAAAATATTTTCTTTTTGCCCATTAGTATATTATTTCTAACAAATCGGTTATTTTAGACGAAATTTAATAATTGGGTATACGCTATGGTTTAAAGTGTATCAAGTTAGTGTCCTGTGGTTTCATTTTTATCTTTTCGCCAGCTTCTCTCTTAATATTTCATTAAATTATATACAAAAAAATTTCAGATATTCCACCTAGGTTTATCAAATATTCACTTTAATACCATTAAGTTTTAATTTTGTCATTAATTTAACAAAAAAAATTAGTGAAATTGATAATAAAAAGATAAAAATAAAATCACAGGGCACTAAATTGATACACTTTAAACCACAGGGTACTAAAGTGAGAAAGTGTGAAACTACAAAGGTGATATTTGAAATTTTTCCTTAATAATTTTATTAAGAGACACTAGTTAATTTTTTTTTTTTTACCCGTTGAAAATTTCTATCAAATTATTTTTACTATTTCTTTTATTTTTATGCATTTTTCTATTTTTGTATCAAAATGAGCTGCGTATGTGCTTTGCCACTTTCAACCAATACTTTTTTAACAAATTTCATCTAAAATTATATGTTTATTATTTATAGGATAGGGATCGGGAAAAAAATAGTCTACTAGTGTCATTGGAAAAAAAAAAAAAAAAAAAAAAAAAAAAAAAAAAAAAAAGATGATAAAAATAAAAAAAATTATAAATTGCAGTGTAATTAAGCCTAAGGGTTTCTTTCTCTTGCACGGAAGAAACAGTAGATGTGAAGTTGAGTAGCTACCTACATGTATATTTTCTAATGGACAAATTCCTTCAATGGTTTTCAAGTTACAAAACTTCAATTTTTTGTACTTAGTTTTCGAACTAGACAAGTGGAAATCAAATTCTATTATTTTTATCATCTTTATAATAATATCAGGACTTATATTGTTATTAACCGATGACGAGAACGCCGGGTCATCTTTACTCTAGGACTAAGCAATAAAACCAATTAATAACAATATAAGGGCTAAATCCAATTAACATTAGTTTGAGGACCAGTGCTGTAATTTACCCTTTCAAAAATTTTATATGTTTTGGATAGAAACTTCACCATATGTAGCCCTCCAAAGACATTAAACGTAACATCTTTATATTTGCATTCTTTTTGTTTCTTTAAACATTGCATTGTTATACACAAGCCATTTGATCATCACTGAAGAAAATAGAAACTTAAGTTCATGTATTTTCGAGAAAGGACTTTTTCCTTATACATTGAATAATCTAAATAAATATTTCTAACATTGGTATCTTTCTACTGCTATTTTTTACTCGTATGAGTTCATTGTAACCCTAAAATCCTATCGTATTTATAGAAGATCATAGGATACTAAAATCCTTGGTAAATATTAATTATTAATATCACAAGAGTTACGTGTTGTAAGAGAATATAAGGTCGAAAAATCACTAATTTAGACTTTATTATTATTTCTTTTTGACACGTATCTTTTATTCCTTTATATAGTCGAAATAGGGATGCAAATGGATCCGGGTTAGTGGAGCTCCCGCCCCGATCTGCACAGCGTGGGAATATAAAATATCGAAAAATATAACTCGCTCCGAATTCGCCGAGTAAATGAAGCGGGAGGCGGAAGACCCTTTTCTTTCTTCAATCCGTCCCGATCCGTCAAAAATCTGTCAAAAATCCGCTCCCGCCCTGATCCGCCCCAAATGAGACGATAAGTGGGAACCAAAAATAAACTAAAAAATAACCCAACCCAAATCCACCCCACCCCGACAAGAAATGAAGCAGGAGGTGGAGGAACCCTCCCGGCCTTGAATCCGCCCCCGTTTGCATCATCCCTAAGTCGAAATAAGGAATAACTCAAGAGAGGCCTTGTTCTTTTTCTTTCTTTCTTTCTTTCTTTCTTTTTTTTCCTTTAAAAAATAAAATTTTACTATAATAAAAATGAGGCATTTGCTTATTTACTCTTTACTACTAATCAAAATTTTTAAATTTATCCTAAAATTACCGATATACCTTCCTAAAATCCGATCTCATTAGCAAATCCAAGGAGAAATAGGAACATCTAAAAAATTTGTTAAAATCAACAAAAAATATTTTAGTCCTTCAGAAATAAATAAAATATTATTAAAATTTTGAAGTACATATAACAGATATTATCACAAATATTGCCGAATAACTTGAATTCTTTCAATCGAAGAGATTTGTTTGGCAAAAAATCAAAATCAAAATCAAAATCTTAAAAGCAACTTTTTTTTCTTCTTTGCTTTTTTTGTGAAATTATCATTCATGTTCGAGCTGAGATGCATTACAAACTAAACAATCATGTCTAGTTATAATATAATTTGAGGTTTCAAACAATAAAACAGCACCACCAAACAAGACCTTAGAATTTTTTTTTAACTCCTAATTTCTTTTTTTTTACCCCTCAAAATACAAACAACATGGCAGAATGTTAGAAATCGAACCTCCAACCTTTAGCCAATGGGATAAAAAACCACAGCTGAACACCTCATCAGTTTGTCTATTATTAAGAAGACCAGCAAAAGAATATGCCAATTCAAATAATATCCATGTCCACCTTAATAAACCAAATGGACACTTCTTAACCACAATACAACAAAGATCCAGTTAAAAAGTAAACCAGACACCACCAAGGCTTTCTATGCTTTAATTAGCCTATAAAAAGGTGTAGCATGCATCCGCAAATCGAACAAACAGCACCAGCACCAAACAATGCAAGTTAGAGGTACAGAAAAGATAATAAAAGAGAAGAAAGAAACTCAAAATGTTTCATCTGACTAATGAGAAAGTCCAACATTCTGTTGCATTAACATTCTTGCCTAAGGGAATAAAAAGGAAACAAAAAAAAAAAAAAAAAAAAAAAAAAAAAAAAAAAAAAAAAAAAAAAAAAAAAAAAAAAAAAACAATGAATTTATTCCAAGCGAGCATCAGATGCGGGATTAAGAACATGAGAATTAAGTGAATGTGTTGCTATTTCCATTACACCAGGTACAACAGTTTGGTTTTGGTACATCGTCGTACTGAATCAAAATTTACTTTTACAGGTAAGAGAGTCGAAAGAATGAAAATCCCACTTGAGGCTTAAATTTCTTACCTAGCATAAGTTTCCCCACAAGTAAACTCGTAAGAATGGACAAAGAAAGAGAAAAACCGCACTTCACCACCCACAGAACTTTCGAAGAGAGAGGAAGTGACAACAAGAGCGGAAATAAGCAAATAAAAAGGATCCCGACGAAGATCTCTTTACTAACTTAAAAATGGTCCCTAGAAATAGTAGTCAGTGGATCGACCTATTTCAATTTGGAAAATCCCAAACCTTTTTCCCGCAATTTGGGCCTTTAATATGTAAATAAAGTTATATACACCCTTTCGATCAGGCCACCTCTCTATATGCTGCATTATGAATATCTTCCGAGATCTGAAGAAGCCAAAGAACTAGCCGATAAATGTCACTGGCAAAATTAGGTATCTTTTGCTAAATTTCTTTTCTCAGTAATTATTGGCCCAGTTAATCTGCGAACGTTGTGGCTGTTGATAAACAGCAGAAGGGGGGCCCACCATTTCAACAGCTCCACCTACAGTCTGAGGCTGTTGCAATAGAGGATGAACGGTCTGAGTCGGGTGGTAGATTCCAGCGAAAGCACCAAGACCGGCTTGTGCTGGTGCAAAAGCCACAGCTTGTCCCTGGGGAGCGAGGCCGAAGAAGGAACTAGCCTGGAGATTGAAAAACTACAATTCATGAACAGATTATTATTCGAAAAAAATAAAACAGGAATTGCCCACGCCCCACCCGCCACCCCCAAAAAACATAAATAAATAAATAAAATCTCACATAACAGATCAAATGATAAATGTAGACTCCAAATATCAAAACCTATGATATGTTCTCTTCCAGCTCACTACTATCAAGCGCTCGTTAGCCGATAGTGCAAATTAAGCTTCTCAAGTGCGGCTCCGGTTAGACTGATATAATTTATATAAGTAAAGTGCTCCGTTAACCATTCGGTGAACAAAAAGTAGAGGTACGCAAATTATTATAAAACTTGTATGCTAACTTGGACAAAAGACGAAAGAAGTGACATTCCATTGAGTCACACACAAACAACATCTCAAGGTTTCAGGTTTCTCAATCATTGACGGCATTGGCCAAAAAGTCCTATCTTAGCTAATGATAGAAGAGTAGAATCAGGAAAACCAAACTTATAAAAGCAGAGATCTATTGATAGATTTCAGGTTGAAAAAGAACAGCACAGTAAGAATTTCTGTATCAACAGTGATTAATAGAAATATAAAATAAGAAGCAGAAATTTTACCTGCTGTGCGGTAATATAACCATTATTATTATCCTTGATATTTGATGCACTGAGATCATCATTTCCAACTGAGCTTCCACTGGCCGGAGCAGAACTAGTATTATAACCTCCTGGGTTCATACTATACGTCCCATAGCCAGCAGGCACCCCAATATGGGTCGGATTACCAACATTAGAAACAGGTTTGTTGTACTGAGACACAGAGTATTTGACACCAGTAGCAGGAGTAGCAACACCAGGTGCATATAAGCTCCCGCTTGGAGGTTGTTGAGGGAATGCGGCGCCATTACTCAAGAAATGGTGAAGGGTAGGTGGAGGAAGATAGAACCAGGGGGAAAAGTACTGACTGTTTGAAATGTAGTTGGTGGGATAGTGTGGCATATGTACACCAGCAGGTTGGCGAAAGACAGGGAGTGGTTGTGGTGGAATAGGAATGGAACTTTGTACCAGGCCTGTAGCTTGGGTGGGAGGAGGAGTTGACGCAGATGAAGGAAGGACCACCGAGTTTCCATTCTGGAGTTGCATAGCCCGAGGCATTAGTACACAACCAGCGAAACAAAAATGCATCTAGTTCGGAAAGTACTAATTTACGAAATGAAGACAAATGAAAGTTAAATTGCAAACTCAACAGCAGTATAAGTGCGATTTTGTCACATTACACCTTTCATTTGTTCAGATTTGAATTATAGCAGCTTTAAAGTAAAAATATATATATATAATGGGTTGATGGAAAATACAAATGATGATTAAATCTATAAATATAAACAAGTGGAAAAAGAAATTTTTAGTTCAGTGATCAAAAAAGTACAATAAACGAAAGCAGAAACCCTTGATATACAAACCTCTTGAGTAGGCTGACTGGTCTGAGTAGGTAGGACTGAAATATTATCACCGTACTTAGTTGCAGCACCAGGCACAACAAAAGGAGAGAATCGACCGCCAGTACCGGCAGTGGGCTGATAAGAATGGGTATAATAACTTGGGGGCATATCGAATGGTTGCTGAACCTGCAAAATAGATAAACCAAATTTATAATGTGAGCTAGCAGTTGTCTGAATTTCGAGAAATGCCTATTATGTCCACGATTACAGTTGCGAAATAGAGAAAAAAAACGCTTTCTCTGCTCTTCGCAGAAAACCAGAGCTGCAATACATCATGATTACACTTTCTATCTTATTAGTTATATTCACATGCTGACAGCAAGAATTTTGAATAGAGAGAAACAGATAGGATAACACTATGAAAGTTAGATAAGATAGGAGAGTACATGCTTAAGTGGGAAAAATAGGGGATCATAGTGTAATTTGTTAAAAAATTGAGAAACTATCAATACATTCGAGCCTACAGGACATTAGAAAATACAGTCAACTTCGCTCCAATGATATACAGAAGACAAATAAGAAACCGACAAGTGAATCAAGGGAAGAAGCAGGAGGTGCGATAACATCTCACGCCACCTGATAGGTCAGTAGAAAATATCTAAAGAAGGGACATTCTGCATGATTACAATCACATGCAGAACAAACTAAATCCACCAACACAAACTGTTTAATAGATGCCATAGGACTAGCAAACTTGCACAAAGGACCTAAAAAATGAAGCATTGAAGATGCACAATCCTCAAAGTTGTAGATATTCACCACTAAGCGGCTGGTGTCATGTGCCTGTGCCTCTGAACCTTCAAAGGCAGCCAACTGATTTCCAAGCACAGGAGGTACCAATCCAAAGTTAGAATAAGATGGTGTAATTTGAACAACAGACTGTTGTGGGACCTCCGGAGCCAAGGCAGTGTCTTCTCTGGAATGATTCTCTTCTGCCTTCTCAGAAATGTTGGGCCTCTCTGAATCCCTCAATGGTAAGTTTTCTGATATTTGTTTGGGTGACTGTTGATGCTCCAAATCCACAGCTCCTTCGATAGTTGAGGATCCGTTAGGAATGCTGTGCATGAGTACAAAAGTAACAAAGTAAGGACAAAGAAACTCTTGACTATAGAAAATGGGTGGCGCTCGAAAAATGAGAAAGTTTTAGAATGTCATCCACATGAAAGAAGAGCTACTCTTACTCGAAGACATCAGATAAGAGGAATTTCACAGCTCTGAAATTATGCCTACAAAATGTCTAATATACCAAACATTCCATACACAACAGTCTCCTGATTGCTACAATTTTAGCACTATAGCAAAAGGATGTTTAGAGCTTACCGGTATCAACAATACTTCACCAGACTCATTAGAGAATGCGGACCCTTATTTCTTTATCAATTGCATTTCTCATTTAAATCACCAATAATGGGGAATATCTCACAAGTAACGGGAAGAAACCGACAAGCAATAAAAACCAAAACTACAAATACAGATAATTAGAACAAAATTAAGAGATCCGTCACGCTGCTACTCTAAATAGGTATTAATCCTGTTTTATTATTTCCTCTATCCCTTCTTATTGCCAATTCTAACATTTTATGAATATAAAAACTAGAAGGATAGTTTTGGTTCATTCCATATTTGATCATATCACCATATAAGCTAAATTAACTGAAAAATGAGACCAACTAAGGGGACATTTGGATTGACGTAATCGTAGTTCCAATGATAATCGAGTTGGTAAGAGTAAAAATATTGATCTAACCATCAACTACATAATGCAGGTGAAATTCTCCATTTATTTGAAGACTAGATTTTGGGTCTTTATCCAAAAGATGGACTTCAATCATTTCAAAGGGAATTCGTTTTTTGAGAAGTTAAGCCCGTGAACTCTCTACCAGATTTTCTCAGCGCCATCATGATAGATGGCAAGACGAATATTTCTATTCTTAATAAACTTATTTAAAACTAAAATGCAACTTCATCAATCCAAATACCCCTAAGAGGATTGGGTGGCTTAAGAAGCTATATGTATGGATAATCTACTTCTCACATATCCAAATATGTTTACACTCAACAGTCCTCAATTCTGGCATCGAAGTGTTTGGATATTTAGAAGATGATGAACAGGGTTGATAATCAATTTAGATGGCTTATCAAATAATTTAGTAAAGAGAGAACCCAAATTAGTAACCCCAAGAAAACATTTGAGCCTACCTATATACAGTNGTATGGATAATCTACTTCTCACATATCCAAATATGTTTACACTCAACAGTCCTCAATTCTGGCATCGAAGTGTTTGGATATTTAGAAGATGATGAACAGGGTTGATAATCAATTTAGATGGCTTATCAAATAATTTAGTAAAGAGAGAACCCAAATTAGTAACCCCAAGAAAACATTTGAGCCTACCTATATACAGTATGTTCCCAAGAGATTCATAAGGATCCTCATGCCATCCTATTGTCGGTCAAAAATACAAACAGAAAGAAGCACACAGAAGCACAGTTTGTACATTATTCTGACATGGATAAGAAAGTAGAAAGGTAGTTAGACCTTGAAGAAGGCTCCTCCACACATTGCTCAACCTCCTGAGACGAATCAGAGCCAGATGGTGTAGAGTTCCTAACACTCGCTAGACCATTCACAAAACCCACAGCTTCTTCAAAACTAACATCAAAGCTCCCAAAACTGAGTACATATTTTTCAGATTCTGGGACCTGCAGGTGGTTTGGAATGATAACATGTTGCCTGTCCAATAACTTTAAGTAATTGAGCTTTTCCTCCACATTCAAATTAGTTTCCTCCGTAGGCATCGAATTTGATGCAGGCAGTGATAGAGTAACAGCATCAGCAGGAATAGATCTAACATCAGAAGTACCGGAAATCCCAGGCACTTGAGCAGGAATTGCATTTGTTGATTTTGGCTTCCACTCTTTGTTTGTACCAGCACCTGGAAAACCATTTTAGAGAATTTGTTCAATTGACGTGGTCACCCCATTATTTGAAAAGGAGCGTTGTCTACAGGTTTTTAATAAAGAAATGGAAACTAACAAATGATAGAAAGTTTATACATAGATCAATGGAAAAGAAACCATGACATTGAATTCATCCTTCGACACAAATTAGTACTAGTCATGCGACATTATCTACAGAACACTTTCATACAAAAATGAATATGTTGACTAAGTTCACCTGGAAAAATTAGTAGCCATATACATGCATGCAGTTGTAGGTATTTGTGTATAAACTTTCTAAGAAAGCCAATACAATCAAAACTCAGATTGAAGCTTCACTGTATCTAAGAGAACATGTCAAAACCAATCTGAGTGTTTACAGATAATACCAATGACACAAGTCTTAATCAAGAGCTACAGGCATTATTTTCCAACTACAAAAAAAGATTGAAACAGATACTGGATATGATTATCTACAAAAGCATGGGGACCACATTGTGACCATCAGGCTTAACAAATGATCAGGTTAAACTCAATCCATCCAAGCTTATGCATCAAAGGTATCAACGATAAAAATTATTCTGCCCTCCCAGCCAACAACATTACACAGAGATGACACTATGCTATCCTTTGGTGTGAGGCAGTCATATAAAATAAAAGATTTTTTTAATCTTAGAATCATTTCTCATTTCATTTCTCCCTCATAGCATCTGGATACGTTGCTCATTATCAACAAGCATTCTGACAATAGTAGGGAGGCATGCATATCACTTATAAATATGCCTTAATCATGTAAATCGCAAACGTGGCTTAACAATAAATTGTTCACAAAGACCACTAAATCAAGGCATAAAGCACAATATATCAAATATCAAATTAAGTTTCTAATAAAAAAGTCAAAAAGAGAATGCAAAGCATGATTGACAACTGAAGGCACATTCTTCAAGTCATAATTAAATTAAATAATCAAAGCTGATCCTAGTAAATACAATAAAAGAAATCATCAAAAATGAATGGTAAAAGAAATAAGGAACAGAAGAAAATCAAAGAGATCAACACAAGATGTTGAGAAGAGTTACATAGACATTAAAGAGATCAGTGAAGATATACAGAAGCTCTATGGTTATCAATAAATGATAGAATTTTATCAAAGACGACTATGATTCTTTAGTTCATTTTCTTCCTTTGCGTTATCTAAATTATTGAAAGAGACAGGTTACAGTCAAGAGCATTGACAAATAAATTGTTTAGAGGATGAAATGCACTGCTAGTCTCTGAATTTTCAGCCAAGTTTCATTTTGGTCCTCAAACTTACAAGTACGACGTTAGCTACCCCTAATATCTTAAAAGAGTTTCATTTTAGTCCTTTGTTGATATTTTCTATTAGACAGCAACCTAGTGCATCTATGAATCGATGTACCATAGATTTATCAACTCTTTTCCCATCTTATATTTCAATGCTATTACACATTGAGTTACAATCTTTTCTCCACATAAAAGTTAGACCATCAAATTAAAAATATGAAATGGGTAAAAAACGGACATATTCATGGTATACAGATATATAGATGGACAAGGTCGAAACAATAACTTTTACACTAAGGTAAGGACTAAAATGAAACATTATTAAAAGCTCGGGGACTAAAATGAAACCTTATTGAAAGTACAGGGACTTGAATGTCAAAATCCAAAGTTTGAGGACCAAAAATGAAACTTAACATTAAGTTGAAGGACCAATAGTGCAATTAACCCAATGTTAAACAAATGATAGAGATTAAGTAGCAAAACTAGTGCATCTCAAAAATCAGTTTTGTTTCCTGACAGGTAGACCGACTATGAGTGCAATTTCGGCACGATGGACATGTTCTGAGATAAAAAGTACACCTGCAAATAGGATTTATTATCTAAAAAAACACAAGCTTACTGGGAAAATATTGTAATAAAAAGCAAGATATCCAATATGAAATTGCTTTTATTTCTGTTTCTACTTTGCCAGTGTCACATCCAGCCAGAAAATTAGATTTTGAAGACATCCTGATAAGCCAATATAATTTTCTTTCAAATATCAACTTGTTAATGCAGTTTTTAGCAACAATTCAGGTCTAAAATAGAATTTGAGACCTCTTCTTTGGTTTCATTCCCTAGTTATGCGCCTAACCATCTAGAGTTCTGAAGGGAAAGTCTAGCAACTTCCTCTGTAAAATCGCATCACAGCTTCCCACTACAGTAACGGGACATGCTTCAATGAAGCTTTCATATATGCGGCCCCAAAGCTTATTCGCCACAAGCCTGGATGTTGCTCTTTTGCATCAAAGAAGCAATTATAATAATCCAGGCCAAACAGGCATTTAATCATTTCCCTTGAATGTCAAACGACTTAAGTCGTTCTAACACTGCATCAATTCCATTGTACGTGCCTCTCTATATGCTGATCTAGTAACTCATGTATTACAGTATATTATGACCTGAAATCTGAACCAGGAGTTGCTGATCTCAACGTTCTAAAAGCACCCATCAGGTAGTCAGCCATCATAAAGCATGATTTGGTATCCAAGCACATAAGAAGTTTAGCACTAAAAATATTCAATACTATGCATAACTAATGAAATGTTATGGCCGTTAACTTAGGTATAAAAGCTGATAAACAACAAAATACTGATAAGGCAAATGAAGATCCAACTTCAACAACCACTCACTAGAAGTCCCTTTTTCTCCCTCGAACATCACTAAGACACCACTCTGTATTTGAACCCATATTTGGTTCATATGTGACAGCATGAAGGGATGAGAAAGCCAGAGATACAGAACCCATATTTGGTTCATATGTGACAGCATGAAGGGATGAGAAAGCCAGAGATCAGGCCCACCAGCTTTTAAGGGGACCATATAGTATTCCGACTCCATTTAGCAACTGTCACTGCATAAGTGAACACATAATAAAACTACCATCTCTCTAAGCGTGTAAAGAAGCTACTTCCCATTCAGTAGGTTCAATTCATTACTCTAATGTTTACTAGTATAAGACCCGCACTGCACTGCGGGTAGCTAGTATTTTAGACAATTAAAATATATAGTTATTAAAAATTTAAGATTGAAAAAAGTATGACTAAAAAAGTATTAAAAAAATTTATAAAGCAGTATTATGTACATTATAAAAAATAACTTTTTAATTAATATTTTCTTAACTTTCAGTATTTGAAAATATACTAATAATTTTATTTAATAAATTATTTAACAAAAAATTTAAAATTGGAGGACTTATTTCAAATTGAAGAATAGGTGAGGGTGTGTTTGTATTGTTAAAATTGATTGGAGAAAGAAACTATCACATGCACCTAGTGTATATTAATACTCCATACACCTCAACTTATATTAGATGATTAATGTTCTAATATCAAATTTAATTAAATATATATGATCTATAAAATTTTATAATGTAAATTATATTTGATGAATTAATTTTAAAATCTCTATTAACAGGTTTCAAGCATGTGGTGTATGTACAAATATACACTTGGTACAAAGAATTAATAGGATGCACTCATAATTCCAAGAGAGAGGAGAAATCTTTGCTTGCACCTGGTGCAAATCAATGCTCCATACACCGCACAAAATATCAGATGATTGATGTAATATTTGATAATTAATATTGTAAAATAAAATGTAATAATACAATATATATATATATATATATATATATATATATATATATATATAATATAAAATGTCTAAATCATTTATTGTACTACACAAATTTATTTTTGATGCAGATTTTTTAGTCAGTTTACAATGCAATGGGAAGCGTCCAAATAATGTATATATATATATATATATAGAGCTAGGCTGGTATACTATCGGTAGCACGGAGGCCTCCGTACTACCAAGTTGTTTTCAATGATGCGGCTTCTAAATCGACGATCGGCTCCGTTAGACTTGATCTACACTATTAAAAGTATTTGGAAACTAAATTTCATAATTTTTCGGTATCATTTACCTATCAAACGAGTAGTCTAAAAATGAACGGCTAAAAATAAAAATCTCATAAAAAACAGTGATAAAGAATTCAAAATTCAAATCGGAAGTATTGGTCTTACTATTGATGTTAACTAGAATTTTCTATTAAATTTTCATCTAATTTGGATACTTCTACACCGTTGAACTTAAAAACGCATCATATCTACCATTAAAATTGTTAATTTTGGAACCTTTTGATCACTAGCCAAATGATGTCGAAAAATTATGAAATTTAGTTTCCAAATACTTTTAATAGTGTAGATCAAGTCTAACGGAGCCGATCGTCGATTTGAAAGCCGCATCATTGAAAACAACTTGGTAGCACGGAGGCCTCCGTGCTACCGATAGTATACCAGCCTAGCTATATATATATATATATATATAGAAGATATAGATGATAAAGAGAGAGGGGAGGGGAGAGAGAGAGAATGAGAGGAGAGAGAGGAGGGAGAATAGAGAGAGATATGATATGATAGAAAAATCTAAGAAAAAGAGTTGCAGGAGTGAGAGAGAGTTAGAGTATGCCTAGGAGAGAGAGAGAAAAGGGGAGAGAGAGATCTTAGAAGATATGATAGAGAGAGGGGAAAGGACAAAAGAGACAACGCCGCATGGATTGGTGAGAACTCTTAAATTATGTATTGCTATGGATTTTCATCTTTACAATCAAGTTCACTGACCCTTCCTCCTATTTAGTTATACCATGTAGCAACAAAGCAAAATCCACTGAAGATATAAATGTGATCAAGGCGGTTCAAAATTGACAACTCTAAAAAAGGCTAAATTACAGAAAACCCCCTTGTAAATACCCGCTTTTTCATTTTTCCTCCCTAACTTTCAAAAATCTACATTTTAACCCCTCAATATTTCAAGTTATTGCATTTAGCCCACCTCCGTTAGGGTTCCATCACTATTCCGTCCATTTCTTATAATTTATACGAAAATGTCCTTCAAAATGATAGAAATATATTAAAATTTTATTTTTTTCTTATAAAAGAAGTAAGGGCAATTTGGTCATTTTGCCTTCTCCATTAACATCGTATCCCCCTAAAAACATTTCTAAAATTTTATGGGGGCAAAATATAGGTTTTTGAAAGCCAGGGAGTGAAAGTGAAAAGCGGGTATTTACAGAAGGATTTTCTATAATTTAGCCTTAAAATGCTGAGAAACAGCATCGAGAAACCGTGAACATTTAAATGCGATCAACCATGCTGGATGCATGACCTTGATTAAATTTGAATTTTTCTCGACTCTTCCTCAAAAACACTAAGAAGCAACTATTTCAAGATTCAGATACCAAGAAAGCTGCCAGATGTACTTCATGCTTTGAGGAACATAAACTTCATTGAACACAAAAAGATGAAACGCCAAAAATTTAGTTTCATCCTTAGTCTATTGTACTAGACATTTAAAAGTCCTTAAAATGCATTACCGATGACCAGCATAGTACTGATATAATAAGACGGAACATGAAACTATCTTACATAGGCAGCAGCAGCAACAACAACAACAAAAAAAATTACTGATGTGAACCACTTAATTTCTGTGGTTGACTTGAAGACTGGCAAACGGAACAAAGGCAAATGGAACAAAGGCACAAACGTTAAGGACTGCATTAAAAATACCTTTCTGTGAACCACTTAATTTCTGTGATTGACTTGAAGACGGTCTACTACTGGGACGACCATGAGAAGATGCAGCAGCAGTTTGAGACATACCTGAAAATTAGCAGATTTCATATTTACATGATTTTCGGTTAAATTGTTTTGCATTGAATAAGGCTAATTGCAGGACAGTACTTTAACATATATAACACAGCAAAAATCAGCTATCAACATTGTACCATAATAAAATCTAAGTTTCATGTATTCCCCCGAAAGTGCGGTTTCTTACAATAGTATACTATTTTGAAGTTGGGGACTCGTCCAACTCATGGGAAATGTTAGTCTTGCAAAAGAATAAGTTTTTTAGAGGGCAACATTTTTCATGTTATAAAAGAATAAATGAAAATAATGACATTTTTAAAAGAGCATACTGTGTAGGATATTCAAATTTTGCAAGGATATATATGTGCAATGGTAATCTACCAGGGATATCTGTATATGCATGTCTCATTTACTAATTACCTTTACCACTAACAGATGACAATTCAGTTTCGGATTTATCATGAGAAGCAACCTTGTTAAAGGATATCTCACCAACAGTTCTCTGACTTCCTACGACACGTTTGATAGTGCCAGCTTTATTAGGGCTGCATACATTAACAGACGGCACCAGAACTGGGTCAGAAGCCGAAGCACACACTCCTGATACAGACGAGTCTGATTTTCTCGTTGATACAACTAGGTCTGATGGGATGGGGCCTGTTTTATTACCATTAGAGGCACCATGTTCTTTGACTGAAACAATAACACTGCTGGGACCATTCACCAGGGTAGCTGAAGAGCTGAAAAGAAGATAAGAAGAAATTCAGTCTTGTCTATATAATACACAAAGGACAACTAGTAACACTAGAGAGAAAACTAACCTGTAATTTAAAGAGAAAGAAACAGTAGGAAAGAAAACTGCAAAACAAGAGGTCGACTCCAAACAGCCTATTTCATGTAGGCATATGCAAATGAGATAATGATGAGAAATCTCAAGAGAAAGAAACTTGAAGACTATAAGATACAAGAGCAGAGCCTTTTCAGCTCTCATAATATTAACCTCTATAAAATCCATACAGATTTTTATATTGTATGCAATAAATACTGCCTGTTAAGATAATTTCCGCTACCTAGTAAGGGAGGGAAGTACTGTTCCCAATTTTACTGGAGTTACTCTTCAATTGCAAAAACTGAAGTTACATTCTCGCATGCCAAAGGACAATGGAATATATATATATATATATATATATATATATAAAAGAACTTCCATGTTTGGTATTTGCTTTCATCTGCAAAGCATGTTTGAGCAAGAAGAATGACAACCAACAAATTCTTCACTGCCTGTACATCAAAATACAAGGCCTACACAGTTTTCCCAAGGTTGTTCATATTGGGATCCTATGTAGGATCGACTCGGAATAGTCGATTTCGAACAGTAGAGTCGAACCAAAGATTGAAAGATTTCAAAAATTATAGAAATTAACATAAATTTTGTCATAAAGACATAAACAAAGACAAGCAGATACCCAACAAGAAGAAACATAAATGCACAACATTCTTTTCAAGGTTTAATGACTTTTGAAGTTGCTCATATTGTTTCCAAAATATCACTAAAGTTCCTATCCACACTTATATTCTTGAATCACTGTTTGATCATGAAGGTTTGATCTTGACAAATGCTCAAGCAATTCTAAGCAATGAACTGTATAATAACAGCTAACTACTTGATAGGAAAATGGATCTTGGTCAATGTAATGCACAATATGATATTCAACATGCTTCATCAGCATAGTAAATCCAATCAACTATATTTTCCAAATGAGAAACAGTAAAAACAAATATTAAGGGATTGTAAATTCTCATAGAAAGTACAATGTCAATCATATTCCTATGATATATACTGAAAAGATATACCTTGATTTGTTCTCAGAGTCAGGACTGATGGATGGATAAGATAAATGGCCTTTATTTCTGCTCTGATCTATTCCGTTCTCTTTTGGGGAAATTGTACTCTTTTCAGCAACCACACCTGCCCGAGCTGTCAACATAACAATGTATTTACATTCATAGTGTATACATTCAATGTGACGAAAATAATCTATATGCAAAATAATGATGATACAAAATGCCAAAAGAATGCTGCTTTTACTCAGCACAAGATGCATTATGGATAGAAATTTTTCAAGATAACATTGTGCAAAGAGATCAAAGTATGTTTATTTGTATTTACATGAAGTGCAAAGTAGCAGGACAAATTCTCATGGATTATTACTTTAAGATTTCCATCTATTTATTAGCTTCATCAGGTTATAGGGTTAAGAACTGTCAAAAGACATGCCAACAAAAAACCTTCTTTTAATTGTGTTGTAAATTAAAAACAGAAGAACATACCATAAATAGTAATTGGCAGTTAAAGAGATATGGCTAACAAACAAAATATTGAAACATCAACCTTTTTACTAGTGGAGTATGTACGTACCATGTTCCATATAACGTGGAGAAAAATTTCCCCGACCCCTTCCTCGACCCTGCCCCCCTGTCCTCCATCTAGTATCAGCTGTATCTTTATTGCTCTGTTGGTCACAAAAGAAATACTAGGAATAAATATGAGGAAAGTGCAATGATTATACTGAAATAGCTTTAAATTTTAACACATGCCCACCAAGAACAGGTGACAATTGAAAAGAAATCTGGTTCAGGAAGCTAGAGCATTAACTCATTAGGAAAATGATGTTCCAACTTTAAACAAGGTTACTAATAAATACTTAAAATATAAGATCTTTAAAGAAAGATAACCTCTTAGTAGATCAAAGACATTACATTACAGCAACAGCATGAAAACATTTTGAAATAGTCATGTACAAAACTATCATAAACAAACAAAAGTCGATTCAGCCTCAAGTCCATAGTTATCCTACATCTTTACCCATCTCCTCTCCTAAATCAATTAGGACTAAATTTTGCATAATCACTCACTGCATAATCACTTCTATACAAGTCAATCATTATCAGCTTCCCACTCCCTATTTTCATATCACTTGCCTAGACTGTCTCGTTATGGAAGTAACATGAAAGTCTCTACATTGTTGCTGCCATACCATTACAAACAGTCCTTCATAATATAGTAAATTGAGAACATTCACTCACGGTGAACATCTTCACTCATAATCAATTCGACATTACCACAGATCCACCCATAGCATTCTCATCTCCACAATGTTCATGTCGTGAAGATGCTGCTTCATTTTGGTCTAACAATCGACACTATAAAGCAACAATATAGCCCCTCGTACAAAATATATCTGTAAGCTCTTCTGAATCATGTAGGACTTCAATTAGGCCACATGATCTCAATTGAGCCCCTCCGCTTCATCCAACATCTTCAATTTCTGGAATGCTGGATAGTTGATCTACAGTACTACAATTGCTAATTTCATGTCTTACCCACCAATATTTATCAACCCTTTATCCCATCTCATAATCTAACTGAATTTATACCACATACATTCAGCCCTACTCTTAGTGAAAAGCCTTTCCCAGCAATATGAAGTCAGCTAGATCATAACTCAAAGATAAGGGTATAACATAACGGACCAATTCTACCCAAACAATTCTAACAACAGCTATCAACAAGACATCAGACGATAAATCAGCATTCATCTATCATCAAAACGAAATAAAATAGCAGGGAGACTCAAAATGGAAATAATAAGGCCAGTTCAGATGTATGCTAATCTGTATTCCAAAGCTTATTTAACTCGAGAGCAACATATATATCAGGTCTTACTCTTCTTTAGTTTATCGTAAAATCTTTGGATCTCGTCTCCCTTGTTCCAACTATATATTCTTGTCTATACTATCAAAAAAAGGCTAGCAAGTTATCAAATGAAAACAACAATAGATAATGGCAAAATAATAATACAGACTTTCACAACACACATAAACGTATACATAGATGCTTTTAGAGTTAGTAAACATCCGATCTTGCAATAATAAACAAAAATGTACATATGTATAAATCCACATTGAGGAGCACTGGGCCATAGGTCAAAACGGCAAAATTTTCAACACTACATAACCAATGAATAAAGAAGTGGATCTATTCTAGTTGGCTAGTAAGGCAACAAGCCAACCAAAATGCATGTAAATAGTAAAAAATTATTGATGGGATCATACACTACTGCATATACAAAAAGGAAAATGTGATTAATCAACTCTAAAACTAATTACATTAACCAAACGCCACACATATATATAAGGTCAATACCCAAATCCTAGAAGGACTGAAGATAACAAATTCTAATATATCTCTAAAACCTAAACCGATCAAAAATAACCAAAAAACCAAACTAAAAATAGAAAAAATAAAAAACTTCTCAAAATTTACCTAAAAATCCAAAAACGGAGGCCTAAACAGTTGAATTTGGGTCCCAAATTTGGCCAAAGCGGCTTTGCCATTTGACACATAGATCTCTAAAAGTGTTTTCTGAATTGGGGTTGCATCCTGAAAACAGACGCTAGAGCAAAAAGTTATGGCCATTTTAAATTTTCCGCGTCAATTGTAAAAATTGCCGAACTCAACGAGATTTTTAGCCCAGCTTGGTTAAGTCACACTTTTCCATGAACTTTAACGCTAAGGGTATGTTTGGTTCAACATAAAACTATGAAAAATAATTCTCAGTGGAAAAGAGTTTCCGTGGGAAAGAAAAATACCCTCTTTAATATCTGGTTTGTTGGGGGAAAAAGATAGTTTTCCAGCCATACTTGTTTGGCTGAAAGGGAAACTTTGAATGAAAATAATTTTATATAATTTTCTTCTATTATATACCATGTATTATTTATATAAATAACTACCATATTATATAAATTATAATTAAAATTTATATCTATACATATTACTATTATCATCATATATTAGTAATTTACATATATTCAAAATTAACATATTCAAAATTATATTATATTAATATATATATATATGTATAATATAATATATAATATATCACATAATATATAATATCACCTATATAATATAATATATAACATATAAATATATATTTATAAATAAAATATTATATAATAGTATATTAATATAAAGAGCAAAGGAGGGTAAGTGAGAGAGTTTTCATTTTCCGCCGAAAAACAACAAAAAACAGAAACTTCAATTTTTCTCTAAATCCGTGAAAATACTTTTATGGATATTTTACGCGGAATCAAACAAGCGGAAAAGCATTTTTTCATACCGAAAATAATCTTTCGGTTCATTTTACGCCAAACCAAACGTCCCCTAAATTGGCCGCATCAAATATATTCAAACCGGCATCATACTATAGAAAGGATTGTCAATGCATGGCAGCCTAGAATTAAATTCAGTAATTTTACATTGGACTACTGTGCTCTGGAATTTTAATATTTTTTGAGTGACCAAACTCTTCCAATAGTAAGCAGCAATCAAAAACGAATCGAGACTTATTTTATCAAATATCAGATACTAAACCTTCAAATGGAAGAATTAAGCATAGAGTATCTAATCCATACGGACAAGATCAGCAAGTCTAGTTTACCCCAACTAAATTTTGCTTTATTTAGCTTTAGCAAATTAGAAAGTTTGATGCAGTTTTAATGGCAGATGAGCACATTAGTCATGTAATGAAGGGGCATTTGGTCAATTTTCTATAAATCAAATATAGAACATGCGGTTGGGCCTCGTATAGTACTAAACTGTTGCATTAGATATGATTGCAATAGAAGTAACCTCTTAGCTCTCTGCCTAGATTTTCTCTGTACAAGGTTGATGTCACACAACAGAGTGCATCCAACATCCATTCTTCTCCTACATTTTTTTTATCCTCTTTTTTCCTTTCCTCTTACTTTCCCTGTTTTCTCAAATCAAACATTGTTGCAGCACTTCTCTTCCATCAAATAGCCATGAAGCTCCACAAATCAATCTGCAAAAGCCAGAATACCATCGAATCACCTCTTAGCCATCCATATCAGTCCAACCGAAAACACCCCAAACACAGACAAAAAATCAATCTGATTCGCAGTGATGCAACTACAAAATAAGAGTAAAATTGTAATCAGCACTAAGAAGCTCACATACTCCAACCTGGTATCACATACTAAACTTTGCAGAATTTATCTGCTATCCAGATCTTGGCCAGTTGCCATTTGTTACAATCCCATTTGATAGAACAAAAACCTCTCCGGCATAACTATCTGATGAAATCAGAGTTTCAACATTTTATTTGCTGATTCAAATGCTAGATGCAGCAAAGTCAGCTTCGTTTCCTTCTTCAAATTAGTTGTGCTGCGGAACCAAAAATGAAATTCATTAACTACCTCACTGTTCATTAACTACCTCACTCTACTCCCTCTTTTAGCCTCCAAAATACCACCTTAAAACCTTCATCAAAAAACTGCAGAAAGCCAAAAAAGTATCGCCTACTCTTCTAAGCTTGGATAGGCTAAAAGAACAGTTTCAGTAACTGACATAAGGGTGGCATAAGGGTGGCTGCTACTAGACTCCATTAGTGACTTGTAGACTACTATTAATTTTCATTTAGTGTTCATTAGTCATGGCGTTTTGGTTTAAAGGAAATGATCAGTTGGCTTTTTTTTCCTTAAATACCCTAATCAAAGCTAAATCCCAATTTAAGATATTAAGGGTGTGTTTGGTTCCACGTAAAACTTTGAAAAAAAATTTCGGTGGAAAAAGAATTTTCGGAGGAAAATAATTTTACGCTCTGCAATGTTTGGTTTGTAGGAAAAAAAAAAGATTTCCATTGCGGTTGTTTGGTTGAAAGGAAAAAAAAAAAGAAAAGTTACAAATAGAAAACAATTATATGCATTTTCTTTTATTCTATATATTATATATTATTGATATATAATAATTATCATATTATATATATTAGTATTATAGTTTATATTTACAAATAAAATATATTAAAATATATTATAAAATAAGTATATAATATAATATATGATAGTATATATATTTAATACTATAAGATAAATTACTATATATTTATAAATAATATTTATAAATAAAATATTATATAATAATATATTTATATAAAAATAGAACATTATATATATATAATGAATGAGGGGAGAGAGAAAGAGTAGGTCCACGGGTGGACACTCTCACGCGGGTCCACGAGGTGAAGTTCACCTCGTGGACCACGTGCTAGACCACCCGTGAGCCGCGATTTTTTCAGCTCCAAGTTTCGTCTTCCGCTCAGACACGCCCACTTTTCTGAAAATCTGTAAAAAAAAAAAATCGGGAAAAAATTTTTACGAGCAACCAAACATTGGAAAATTATTTTTCCAGCGAAAATTTTTTTTCAGGATCCTTGTACAAGGATCCAAACACACCCTAAGGTTCAAGCAAGCATCATAAGCCACAGTTGGCGATTTTATTTGACACATAATATTGTGTAAATCACATGCTTGCCTTCAAGGGAAAAAATAGGCAGGCAAAATATCAAGTTTATTTCAAGTAGAAAGATTAGGTTCTTTCCTGTTACTTGATTGTCATTATAGACGCCAACATGGCTCAAAACAGAAATTTTGATCTGTGCTGGCAGGATTAAGCAAACCATCCATATACAATGAAGAAAACACTGATTCAATCAAAAGGATGCTGGAAAATCTTGTACTCAAGTTTACCAAAATGTTAATGCTATAACTAGCAGATTAAAATGTGCAGAACAAAAAGATATTAAAATAAAGAAACAAATTCAAGAAATTTTCTATGTCTAATATGATGGATTCCCTATTTATCATTTCCACTCCATTGAATTTCTTGGCTTGGATCATCGTCGCACCAATGATTACACATTTCACTCTCTATAATATAAAGGTGCATTTGGTTCGCGTATCTTTTTAAAATTCCCGGTAATCCAACAGGAATGAAGGACTACGACGGTGTTTAGCTAAATCCACCACAAAATCAGATTGGTAATATTAGATTCTTTTGCGAATGAGATTCACCCCAAAATGACAATCTAATTCCTTTGGGAGAGGGTGGGTATCCTAATATTGATGGATTAGGATAATCATAAAATTCCAAATATTAATGAATTGGGATAATCATTATCCTTTGGGAGAGGGTGGGTATCATCATATTAATGGATTCGACAGACTCTTTTTCTCCCTGCCCACCTCCATCACCCACCATTCCTCTTTGCCCTCTAATCTCATTTCTCTCTAACCTCATCTCTTTCTAAACCTAAACTCTATCTCTCTCTAACACCATCTATACGTCTCTTCTACTAATCTTGACTTTATCTCTCTCCCTATTTCTCTAATTATACTCTCTCTAACCTATGCTCTCTCTTCTCTCTCTCTAATCTCAACTCTATCTCCCTCTAACTGCAAATCTCTCTCTCCCTCTAACCTCAAATTTCTCTCTCTCACTCTCTCTAAGCTAAGGTCTCCCTCTCTTTATCTCTCATCTCTGACCTAAAAACTCTCCCTTTCTCAGTCTCCCTCTCTCTAATTTCAACTATCTCTACCTTTAACCTCAAATCTCTCTCTCTCTCTAAGCTAAGCTCTCTCAATTTAACCAAAAACAAATTCCTCATGATTGCTGAAAAGAAAAATATGTTCACATACTACTAACATTACTTGAAATTAATTGATGAAACAAAAACATCAATTTTATATTTCCGGTTATCTCAACAAATATAACTGTGCAAACCAAACACTAAAATGCCATTTTCTTAGTAATAGGATAAGTAGGAATTAAATTCTTAGGAATCCCTTCATTCCTAGTAATCTTTCATAGTGCGAACCAAACACGCACTAAAAAAAAATAGAACTAAACATTTGAGTTTCCCAACATAGCGACAAGCCGACAACTTGTTTGACATCCTGCAAGTTAGCTCAAATTAATGATCCATCTTCGCTAGCTACCAAACATGAAACAACAGTCGGCAAAGGAAATGTATATATGCCAAAACTGCACAATCTACAATATGAAATGATCCTTTCATCTCTAAAACATATCTGTGTCCCATCTTAAGACCCGTCCGTCGGATAGTCATATTCCAGTTATTTTAATAAGAGGGTTCGAAAATTATTCAAGTAGATACGCTAACAAGCAACTTCAATCATCTTTCTCCTTTATCTAGTTTTAGCCACTACATCATGCAGTCCAAAATATTCTTCCAATGGAATGCCAAAATGCTAATAAGCTACGTCTTCAATGTTGTAAGACTAAAAGGGATCAACAGACAACCTACAGAAGTTGGTGAAGTTTAAGAGTACCTTGGCTCTCTTTGGTCTTTACTACTCCATCCAAATGGTAAATTGACATATCATGGTATTCTTTGTTTCAATAGAATATCCACTCACATCCCAAAATAAACCATAAAATATGGGCTAAACAAGGAAAAAGAAGGTACTTAAAATCAATGGCATTAACCATGTAAGATTAATCGCTTGGCTCGAGCAAGTTCTTTCTTTCAAATTACAAGCAGACACTGATCTAACAGCAAGTATAGATAATAAAAAAAGGGTTATTCAAACAGCAAAGAGAGATTGTTGACAGGGTTCAAAGTTCAAACCATGAAAAGAAAAGAGTGGGAAAAAGTAAAACAAAAGGGTAGAACCTTACCTCCTTTTTCTTGTCTCGCTTCCTTTTAACCTCATGGAATTGACCTGAAACAATAATCCATTTGTTAGGAACCTAATAGCACCAAAATTCCCTGTTCTCAAAACGCAGTAGATATAATCCAATCAATCACGCATCAGCAATCAAAAATCACTTCTTTCTTCTTCCCCGATCACGCATTCTACCATCTATATTATTATCTACATGTCAAAATAAAAAATAAAAATAAAAGGCTAGAATAACATGAATCCCTAAAAGATTCAAGCCGAATCACGGGGCGAACACCCACATCCCGCGGATCTGACACAAGCCCCCCCGCGTCGCAATCGAATCCAAAGAGGGGAAGGGTGGGAACGAGAAAGACCTAGGAGGAGGAGCCTGTGAACGGCCTCGTCGCGATCCATGGCGCACTCCTTGAGCATGGCGTAGATCTCGTAGTCGTCATGCTTCTCAACGACCTCCTTGATGCTCTGGATCGTCTTCTTCACCGACGCCGGGATCGAAACCCTAGCTGCCCCGCCGCTCATCTTCCAATCGGGAGTGAGGAGAGAGAAACAGAGGGCGGAGGGGGACAGGAGGGGGAAAAAAATAAAGAGAGAACGGGAAGAGAGATTTGGGGAGAACAATTGCACGAAAATCATAGGTTGAACTATAAATTCATAATTCAACCCTCTTTACTTTATTACATTACAAAATTTTTAGGATTAATTACATACATGTTTCTACAAACATAGTAAATTATAGATATATTCCGGCAAAGTTCAAGTTTTATAAATTGTCCCTACAAAAATCATAATGTATTTAGATATGTCCCTACCGTTAGTTTCCGTTAAAAAAATGTAATTAACCACAGTTAAAATCAAGGTTTAAAGTGCCGTGGCACGGGGGCGTGCCGTTACAGCCCTGGCACGGTACGGCACGGGCACGCTTGCGTGCCGACACGTGGCACGCTTGCGTGCCGACAGATACGCACGACCTCCTACTGGCACGCTTTGGCACGGATTTTTTTCAGTTTTTTTGATTCCAATAAACTCTTATAATATTATTTTGAAAGATTTAAATAAATAATTATTTATATTTGCTATATATACCTTATTATACTCATCAATTAACATGCATGTAAGCTTTTTGTAAGTAAAATACAATTATACCTGATGTAGAATAAAAATTAAAATACAATAATAAAATTCACAAGTATAATAATTATTTAAATTTACATCTTTACATAGAGATGACTGCTTAATTCCACATAGATTGTCGCGCTTGATCATATGGCATACTGTCAGTTGCAGATACAAGATTTATATGACAATGTTGATATAAGTATTGCTGGTATTGTGAGAAAGTCATATATTCCCGATATAGGTCATTGTATTGTCGGAGATAATTTGCATATGCAACTGGATCGTGGATATAATGGACAACAGTCATCTGCGGCATATAAACTGAAGCATCATAAGGATATGGATTGTATGGAAAAGAAGAACCATAATGTGGATATGCATGAGTGGATGTAGATTCGCCGTATGAGCTTTCACTATGTCCAGGGATGGATTGGGATTCACTCTGAGTGCCATAAATTGATGAATCATAATCAAATATCTCTCCATATAGACCATGTCGATATGAGGGATGCGATGATATTGAAGTACTATCAAACTGTGTTTGCAAAGTATCATCCCTTCGTGGAGGTCTAGTTGATATTGCCTCCAAACCTTCTCTCATCTCCCCATAATCTTGTTGTGAGGACCTCCTACCTTTTCGACGGTCATATACCATTCCGGATGTTTGACGTGGTCGAGACCCATGATCAGCATCTTGAGTGGCATGTGTGAAGTTTTGCTCTTCAGTAAATATAAGGCCACCACCACCTCCACTCTCCTGTTGTGTTGGTGGAATGAAGTCGCCACCATCCTCACTGCTATTAGTGGTATCATCATCATCACTACATTCATCTTTAGACTGTGGTAATCCAGAATCTGCTGGTGTCGATGTATCACTATCATTATCTTGTGGGAGTGCATCAGCTGCATCTAATGGATCCATCGATGTCATACTTTTTTTACTCTTACCACTTCGGACTGTCGTTGAAGGCCTTTTTGCAGTATAAGACGTTTTCTCCTTTCCAGATTGACTCTGAGTACGACGTGAACGACCATATCCAGGTCCTTGCATAAGACGTTCGAATTCCGCATCAGAGTCACGTGCAGGATTTTGGGATTCTTCGTCCAAAGCCGCTTGTTCTTGCACATTACCTTGAGAGCTTCCTATGTTCTCGTCAGCCCATCTTTCAGCATCACTAATTCCTGCTTCATCAGCAATTATTCTGAATGGTCGTGGTGGATCTCCAGGCTCATCGAGTAATGGGTCTTCTTGATTGTCTCTATCTTGTAGCCAATCAAGTACGGGGTCTGATTCATCATTGATAAAACTTGCATCCAAGGGATCATAAGTTTTTAATACCTTTTCCTTATCATACTCCTCTTGCATGCATCTTAAACGGAGCCTCATATTATAGTGGACATAAACTAGCTTCTCTAATCGAGCGTACGCTAATCGGTTACGCACTTTGGTATGTATAAGTGCGAACGTGCTCCAGTTGCGTTCACATCCACTAGACGTTGTTGTTTGTGATAAGACACGCACAGCAATCTTTTTTAAGTGCTTTGCCGATCCACCATATTGTAGCCACCACTCAGCTGTACAATTAAAAGTTAAAAATATATCAAATAAGATTTATCATCAGCTGTAAACTGTCCAAATTATGGAGTTACTTACTGGGATCGGTATTGTGTCTTCCGTTAATTGCACCCGCTTCACCAAAAGTTCCAGAGGATTCACGAAATATTTTTCCCTTTATTATGGTAGTATAATAATCAGAAATCAGCATATTAACATCTAGCAAACTAATAATACATTGAAAAAATATTATACCTCACTTATGGCAAGAGCAGCATGTGTTGGATCCCTCTCCAATCTATTGATAACGTTTCGTAATGCCTTCAACAGTTCATCATCAAATCCAAAATTATAACGATGATGGTATGACGGATTAAGATAATAACCTATCATTAAGAAAGAAATCACTTCATCATCAATACAAGACTACTAATAAACAATCAGTAATAAATAGTTTTGTTATAATTTATCTAACTTACCTGCTAAGTGTAGATCCCGGCTCATCTGGATGTCCCAACGTCTGTCAATAATTTTTAGAAAAGATTGGCACCGTAGTGGATTATTTTTTTTAATATTATCTTTAGCCATCCTCAGTTTATAATAAACATGTCCCATTTGAGGTATTTTTTCCTGATCCACTAAACGGAGGACCACATATAGCGGCTCCACAATATCAACAATCTCTTTCACATAATCCCAAAACTTGGTAGACATAATTATTTGCTCAATCGATTTTTCATCAGCCGTGGAGGCATAACGAGATGTTTGCCATTCATCTGATGCAAACATGGACTTTAATCCATTTTTATTTTGAAGGATACTGTTTAGAGCAATAAAATTTGTTGCAAATCGTGTAATACCAGGACGTACGAGTTCTCGTCCTGTGAATTTCACCATTAATAGGGGTGGAACTGGGCCCGGGCCTAAACAAGGCCCGGCCCGATGGGCCATGTTTGGGCCGGGCTTTGGGTATTAAAAATTTAACTTTGGATTCGGGCCGGGCTTCAAAATTTAGGCCCAAAAAATTTTGGGCCTATTTGGGCATGTCCAAGTCCGGCCCGAGCCCGACCCAAAAGCCCGATATATTAATTATTAACATAAAATATTTAATTTTATATATATATATATATATATATATAATATTTTTTTTATAAAAAGAATTAATTATATAATATATCATATATAGTATATAGTGTTATTAATGGTATATACTTATATATATATGAGGATATATTATATATTAACAAAATATTTAGTTCCATATTAGGATATATTAAATAGTATTATTCTATATAATTAATTAATTATACATATCTATGAGTAAATATATGGTACATATTATTATACAAGTAAAAGTATTTATGTATTATATGATAAATGTATAAATTGGGCCTTCACAAAGCCCGATGGGTATTGGGCATTGGGCTTGGGCTTGGGCCGGGCCTTAATTTTTAAATAAAATTGGGTAAAAGCCCGACCCGAAGCCCAACATTTTTTTTTGGGCCGGGCTTGGGCATAGTATTACCCGACCCAAGCCCGGCCCAGTTCCACCCCTAACCATTAAAGCATGGACCCAAAGATGATTATACAAGTACTTAGATATACGTTGTGCAGAATGTACAGTTTTTTTCACCCGATTTATCTCACCAAAGTCAGACATCATTAGGTTGATGCAATGCGCTGCACAAGGAGTCCAAAATAAATGGGGATGCCTTTGCATTAATAGTTTGCCAGCTTTCTTAAAATTTGCACCATTGTCCGATATAACTTGTACCACACATTTCTCACCAACCTCACGTAAAACTTGTTCCAATAATGCATATATATAGTCAGCATCTTCAAATCGACCGGTTGCATCGATTGATTTGTGAAATATCACCTTGCCATTACAATAAATTAAAAAATTTACAATGCTCATTTTTGTTGGTCCTGTCCAACTATCACACATCAATGTCACACCATACATCTCCCACAGTTGTTTTAAGTTTTTTACCCATTCATGAATATCATTGACCTCGGCGTCAAGATATTTGTTAGAGAGCTCATACGGTGTTGGAGGTTCAACTCCTTGACCCTCTTTTTGTATGGTAGAAATCATTGATCTATAATATGGAGTACTTGCTGCATGGGAAGGAATATGACTAAAGTGAAAAAACTTTGCTATAGCTCTACCAATTCTACATTTTTTATCTTTTTTTAACATTGTATCTATACGTTGCTGTTGAGCATCTGAGTGTGGAATGGCCATTGGGTCTATATCTATAATATTTGGATGTCTTCCACTTTTTTCTTTTGGTCTTTTTTTAAATCTGTCGAACAAACGGCTAACAGAACCACTGCGAGCTAAACCAGATTGTGCAGACCCAGACCCAGACCCACCATCGGCATCAAACTGAGACCGTCCAAATTGTGCTCTATGTCGTTGGACTTCATCTTGCTGCCATCTTTCTTGTGCAGATGCTTCCACGGCAGCTCTAGTATCAGCATCTAATTGATCACCTATACCTTCATATGGGTCAATAGGGGGATATTCTGCCGCTCGTTTATCTAGTTCATCTCGATCATCTCTTACTTTCTTTTTTGCTAATTTTGAAGATTCTAACTCAATTTTCATTGCATGTCTTATTTCCTGAGGGATTTTAGGGCAGTTTGATACTTCAGAAAAACCCCCAGCAATATGTTTCTTTAGGCGAGTGGCACCTCCGCCCATTCCGACCATATTACAATAATTGCACTTCCAATGAAACCTATTCGTATCAATCATTTGTCCATGTTGCCAACCATAATCTTCTGATCGTTTAGGTGCCATTATGATCTATAATTATTGACATACAAACAAATAAAATAAAATCTATTCCAGAAAAATAAGAAAAAGAATGATATGAATCATATGATGAAAAAGGTATCATATCTATTAAGTACCAAATTTGAAAAAATTTTTATTTTTATTTTTATTTTTTGATAAGTTTGAAAAAATTATAACAGATAAAATTATAGAATATTATAACAGATAAAACGAAATGACAAATAAATTAAATAAACTTAAATATCAATTGATTTCATTTGGCTTTTAATTTTATCAATATTTTATATCTTATGATGCAAAAAAAGAAATTATAATTGATGTTGTATCAGATAAAATAATTTGCAGTGCGAGAAATTTTGATAAAATAATTTGCTCAAAGAAAGTGGATGTCTGTGTTTGATCAGATATGTCAATTAAAAATTAGCCGCTATATTTATAAATAAAAAATTTAAATTATAATTTTTTTTGACTTACCTAATAAGCAAATCTGCGATATGAGATGTCCTGGCCTTCTTTTCAAGTGACTTCTTTTCAAGCGATGAAAAAAAAAGGACAAATAATTTTAGGAAGATATGTAAGAACTGAAAAGAAAAAAAAAAGAGAGGAGAAGATAGCTAAGGTTGCTAAGCACCGGCGAAAGAAAGAAAGGGGAAGAAAGAATACGAAGGAAAGAAAGATTCGTGCAGAGGTTAGGAGGCGGGTTTGCATGAATTTATAATCTCACAGCTCCGAGTGTGTGCATTATAGTTGTTTGGCCTTTGTGTTATCAAAGTCCAGCCTTTGAGTTACCCAAAGGCCAAACAAAAAGACGACAAAGTAAATTATACTGTGGGCATGTGATATGATGCCCACAGCAACTCAATTAATCAAATGGAAAAGAAAAAGACAAAAAAAAAATTTCTTTGATCTGTGTGCATGTGATTATGGGCCACACCAAACTAATCAACCAAATGCTAAAGAAAAAGACAAAAAAAAAAAAAAACAAAGGCTGTGGGCATGTGATAGATGCCCACAGCAAAAATNAAAAAAAAAAAAAAAAAAAAAAAAAAAAAAAAAAAAAAAAAAAAAAAAAAAAAAAAAAAAGCTCGCACGGGGCGGCACTGTGCCGCGGCACATGCACCCGTGCCGCTTTGTCTCGAGCGGCACGGGGCATGTGCCGAGGCACATGGGGGGGGTCCGAGACCCCCCCTGTGCCGTGCCCCCTTCTTGGGGGCACGGCACGGCACGCCCCGTGCCGCACGGCACGGGGCGGCACTGCCTTCCTTGGTTAAAATACTTAACCATGATTAATTAACAAAATAAATTGATAATTTTACCCCCTTCTTCTTCTTCTCCCTCTTCCTCTTCCCTCTTCTTCATCGCCGATGAGGAGGAGATGCGGCGGGTGATCGCGACTGAGAAGGAAGAGCCGCGGTCGCGGAGGAAGCGGCCGATGGAGGCTACGTCGACGGTGCTCCTTGTGGGAGATCGGGCGGTGCTCCTCGTAGGAGATCGACGCCGACCTTGCCATCCCCGGCAGCACCGCCGGCGAGGTAAGTGCGGCGGAGGCCGGACAACAGCCTACGTCGCCTCCTCCTTCTTCTTCTTATTCTTATCCTCCTATTCTTCTCATTCTTTTTCTTTGTCGTCATCGTCGATGATCCGATCGTCGCCGCCGCCGTCGCTGTCTGCTCCCGCGAGCCATCCTCGGCGGCGCCGTCGGCCGACAACGGCCTCCGCCGCCTCCTTTTTCTTCTTCTCGCATCCTCCTCTTCTCCTCCTTCTTCTTCTTTGTCGTCATCGTCGATGATCTGCCACCGCTGCCGTCTGCTACCGCGGCTCGAAGAGGAAGAAAAAGAGGAAGAGGGTAAAAGTTGAGAGGACATTTCTACAAATGTGCTTTTGGAGCTGCACTATCACGGGTCTAATGACTTTTTGTTGAAAAGCCCGCGCGACTCTCGTTCGTCACCTGCACAAACGAGCCAGCCAATCCATCCTGAAGCACATCTTTGCAAATTGGCAACGACCGAGAATTGAGAGAAAGCACGTAAAGGGGTCCTGCAAATTGGCACAAATAACGAGTATTTTATTAATAACAAAAAGTTGGACTATAAGTGAAAGGCACACGGCTCGACTTGGTCGGGTATGGCCGATGAGGGTAAAATAATCACCAAGACACTCCGCATCTAGCGAAGTCGGCTCACTTAATACTTACAACAAAATTGATTTTTTGTGGCGAACAAAATCGTCACAAAATTATAATAATTCGCTACAAAAATATTTTGTGGCGAAAATAATTTCGCTATAGGCTCGCCATAGTAGAACCGCTACAAAAAAGATATGGTGGTTAAAACAATTTCACTACAAAAATACATACTTTTTGTGGCAATTTTATTGGACATAATAGTTTCCAAATTTGCCGCAGTAAAAAATCTGATGACCATAAATATGTATAATAATAAAAAAATATATATGATATTTTGTGAGCAAAATAGTTTTGGCCACAAATAGTAACATATAATTTATGGTAAATTTTAAAAATGACCACAATTAGCATTGATCTACTGTTTGGTCAAAAATAATCCTTTACATATTGTGGCAAATTTTAATATCGGCTACATATAGGGGCCGTTTGGTTGCATATAGTTGCAGCTGCATTGCAGTTGTAACTGCATATAAATGCAAATTTCGTGTTTCGTTTAATGTATTTAACTCCAATTCCTGCAGGAGGAGGCCCAACTGCAGCAGTTCGAACTACGCACAAATTGGTCGTAGTTCCAACTACAGCAATTGGAGAGAGTAACTTTAAATAAAAGGTATGCTTACCTCCTCAATATTTTTAAAATAAATTTTTTTTTTTTTATATTGGAGGTAATCTCACCATCATATATATAAAATAATAAAATTTTAAAAATTATTTCTCAACTGCATGTAACCAAATAAATTATTTATACTTGCAGCGCTTTCTACTACATCCAGCCAAACAAGATTCATGTAGTTATAACTGTTGTATTTTCAACTGCATGCATCTCTAACTATACTGTATTTAGTATCGTTATTTTTATGATGAAATTTGACATTTCGCCATACAAGGTTTAAAACATATTATGGCAAAATTCTATATGGCTACAAATAATATTATATATTTTATGACAAAATTTATTTTTGGACATAAATAGTTATGTGTAATTTGTGGCCAATTTTAATTTTGCTTACTTTAGAATTTTCAGATTTTATTACTATTATATAACAAATTATTACTATTTATTTTTTGGCCACAAAATTTTCGCAATACTATTTAATGTTTTACATTTGTAATCCAAAAAAAAAAAATTTTACGCGTAATCACCATGCCATAACTATTTAATACTCCTCAATTAGTATTTAAACAAATCATTAATCACAACAATCTATATAAACCTATTAATCCCCGTAATTGAATCCACGTGGCATAATTACCTTAAGTCTTAGCTTAATTGAATCCACCACTTCATCTCCTTACGCGTCTCCACCCTGTACCTCCTGCCTCTTCGATAGCGCCTATTATTCCTTGCGCCGCTTCGATCCGGTTGCTTCCCCTATCTCTCCTCTCCTCTCCTCTCCGCCCCTTTCCTTCGATCCCCTTTATCCCCTCGATCTCTCCCCTCCCTTGAAACCCTAGCTTTCTCGATCGTGGGGGGTGGGGTGCGGCCACGAAGCTTGCGGGGCTCAGATCGGTGGAGAACGCCCACGACGAGTCAATCTGGGCGGTGACGTGGGTCCCTGCCACCCACTCCCGCCCCGCGCTCCTCCTCACGGGCTCACTCAACGAGACCGTGAGGCTCTGGCGGCCCGATGAGCTTTCCGCGGCTGTGCCGCCCTCGCGCGGCCACGCCCTCACCGACACTACAACAGAATTAGGTTATAGGGACACATGTTTGGGACACTTTTGAGTAAGTGTCCTATTTATGCTAAAACTTAAAAAAATATCCACTAATGCCTAAATATAAAGCTCAATCCAACCAAAAATAAAAGATTACTCTACTCAACCCACCACACCCAGTCTATTTGGTCCGATTACAAACAGAAAAGAAAAAAAAAAGAAAAAATCAATTACCATCTTTTCTTCTCTCTTCACTCAATCTACTGAAATTTTAGACGAAGAGCCTTTCCTGTCGTCCTCCTCCGCCACCGCAGCCAACGAGATAGAGTTTCGGCGGTTGCTAAATGCTTAAATAAGTGTTGGTAAATTAGCAACACTCTTTTAGGTTATAGCGACACTCTTTAACTGTTACTATATACTTAGCGACCCCACATATAGCAACACTTTTTAAAAGTGTCGGTAATTTTAGCTAGCAGCATTTTTTTGCCATGTACCTATATTTAAAAGTGTCGCTATAAACCGTTTTTGTTGTAGTGCGACCCCTCCGTCCGAAATTTAGATATAACATTTTAGCACACATTTTTTATTTCGTAGCATCTGTAAACAAATTGCACCCTTTTTACATTCACTACCTGATTAATGATCATAGTAGTCATGTGTTTTTACTTTTACTCAATATTCTCTTCCGTAGTTTGACTATATTGACTTCACTATAAGAGCCATTGATATTTGGCATTTACTTCTTTGTTTCCCTTCTTCATGCCTGCGCGCTTATGTTGTATACATATTTCAATAAAAGGTAATTAATGATCCTGCTTCTGTGTAAAGATGAAGGAATGGAGGTCGAGCTTACCATGAGCATGAAGATTAAAATTGGAACTCTTTAATTGACTGCTATGGAATGCGGCTGCTATATGGAGGAATTAATCATAACATTGAATGGATGAGCATCTTTGTTTTATCAAAGGTATGTGGGTCGATATTTGATAATTATTTTGAAATATCCGTAGAGCTGTTCAAGGTCTTTCAAATACTGTTAATTACATTACTGCATGTATGATCTTTTCAGTATGAGGATGCTTAAAATATGCTCGACATTTCTTTCAGGAATTCCACCGTAAACACTACAAACCTAGCAATGCTAAGATATGATTTTATGGAGATGATGATCCAAATGAACGATTACGTATCTTAGCTGGTTAGAAATTACTTTTCTCCAGGTGGTTGACAATATGACAACTTTAAATATCTTTTCATGTATATGTGGTGTTTCACAGGATTGAGAATCAAGTACTAAAATTTAGCAAACTAACTCTAGCTAAATGTCTGTTCTGTGACTAAACAATTCTTTTCCAATCTTCTTTTCTTTCTGATTTCAATATACCTTGATCTATTCAAAGAAGATTCTACTGAAACATTGAAGGTTCAGTATCAAAAAATGTTCAAAGCACCAAAGAGAATTACTGAGAGATATCCTATCAGCAAAGAAGGTGACTTTGCAAGGAAGTACATGATATATCTATCATAGCTTTTATCTGAAGAGATGTTAGATGTAGAAACTGACCTTAAACTTCGCATTTTGAATCATCTCTTGCTTGGGACGCCCGCTTCTTCCCTAAGAAAGATCTTATTGGAAAGTGGCTTAGGAGATGATATTATTGGTAATGGAATTGGAAATGAGTTTCCTCAACCTATATTTTCCGTTGGAATGAATGGTCTCTCCAAAGACGACGTTCGTAAAGTTGAAGAATTAATTGTGAATACTGTTAAGAGTCTAACAGAGGAAGGTTTTGCACTCGATGCTGTGAAGGCTTCCATGAACACGATTGAGTTCTCCCTTAGAGAGAATAATAGTGGTTCATTTCCTCAAGGCCTATCTTTGGTACTTTGCTCCATAATATGTGGTTTATTTTGCTCTGACTTTTTGAAAAGAAAGAACAAAATTTATAGCTTTACGATTCATGTTTAAAGTCAGGTTTTTCTAATAGATGTTCATATGTTCCAGAACAAATGGATATATATATGGTAAGGATCCATTTGAGCCTCTACTATATGAGTCATTNAAATGAAATGAAATCAACAGAATATAATAAATAATTAAGGGGTTATTGACATATCCAAGTATAACATAACCAACCATCTAATTAAACACCAGTGTTTTTGTAATCATCTATATCTCCATAAATGCAAATACAAAATTAAGAACCATAATTAGTGGCATGGGAGAGAGCAATTAACAGATCGCAGCCACCACCAAACAAAAACCAACAAAACATTAAAAAAAACATCTATAGCAACTAAAAAAACAAAAAATCCCAAAACCAGTATTATGTTGTACTTTTCAGTAAAAAGAAAACACTTAAACTCTGAAATATCAATCTCCATAAACTACAACTAGCTATAATAATTACCTAAACTGCTTTATGCTAAAAAAATTAGAACATAAATACAACTCTAAACCATCAGAAAAATCACCAAAACTGCCACATGGCAAATCATTTCTCTAATTCTTTATAAATGCATCAAGAGAACATCATAGAGCTATACCAATTAAACTACAAAACAATACGCCCAACTTTGGAGTGCCAGTCAACAATAAAAAGCCTCAATTAACAAAGATAAAAAAAAATGGTGCAAGCGAATAGGATCAAATGGATATATATATATATATATATATATATATATATATATATGGTAAGATCCATTTGAGCCTACTATATGAGTCATTGCTAAATTTAAAGTTATATATTTCCAGAGAAGGACCAAAAGCTGTATTCTCTCCACTCATAGAGAAATTCTTCTTAAACAACTCTCACCGTGTCACGGTTGAAATGGAGGTGCATTGCCTATTGCTTCATTGTACGATTTATTATCTCCAGTATCTATTTACTTGCCATCTAACATGGTTTGTGGCTTGTGGGCCCTTTTTCTTTTTCTAGACTTTTTCAATTTGAGGTAAATATTTTTTTAAACATTTCTATATTTTTTTAATATTTGTTTTCATTATTTTGGTTACATGTTATAAGTTTTTATGTTTATTTTTGTTTACAAATCATATTTTCTCCATTATATAATAATTTAATTGTGTTGCGAATTTTGATAGATTTGTTTATATTCGGGTTTAGAATTTTTGAAATGATTAACTATTACGTAACCTAACTCTATACTTAGCGAAATCTAATGGATATGTTGGAATTTGTTTGCTAAATATATTTTCTGTTGCTTCTGATTAAATCTATACGTTACTACCTATATAATAAGACATCTATATAAAGTTCTCGAAAATAAATGTAGTTCGATACTTATCGGGACGCTTCAGTGTTAGAAATTAGAATATTAAAAAAAAAAATCTTCATACTTTTCAATATACTTTAAATTTACTAAAACTTTTAAAGTAAATATGTTCTACTCTTTACAAAATAACTTATAGAATAAATTTTAAAAAATTATAATATATATCTACTCGTCGCATCGCGCGGGTCACTACACTAGTTAAGATATATTCACTAAAAAGTAGAAAGTAGTTCAATTAGCGCAACTAAATTAAACCAACTCCAATATGTTCACATCAAGTATTGTATGTATCAAACCATAATTTTCAATTCCATCCAAATTTAATATAATCCTTAACAATACATTATTTGACAGTCTTTAAAAGTATACGTGGCAACCTTGCATTTTTCTTGCATTTTTTTTTCTTTGTTTTTCCTTTCTCTCTCTTCTCCTTCTCGAGGCCTCTTTCCTTCCCAAGAAACCTTGCCTTCTTCCCAAGGCCTCTCTCCTTCCCAAGATATCTTCTTATTCTCGAGGTTTAGCCTCTTCCCAAGATAATAGCTGGCTCCTGTTTCTGTCTCTTTCCTCCTCTTCCATACTCTCTCTCTCTCTCTCTCTCTCTCTCTTTCTCTCTCTCTCTCTCTTCCCTTCTCCTCTCTATCTTAGCCCATACTCTCTCTCTCTCTCTCTCTTTCTCTCTTCCCTTCTCTTCTCTATCTTAGCCTTGACGGAGACGAGGAAGCGGACGGGGACGGGGACCGATCCTCCGGGGACACTCCCGCGTCGCAAGAGAAGCAACTGAGGAGGGGGGCGCTTCTTCCTCTTATTCTTCTTATCTTTCTTCCTGCTCGCGGCAAAAGGGAGCGGAGGAGAAGGAGGAGGAGGGGGTTTTGATCGATCGGGGGCTGGCGGGGGAGAGGGGAGCTCCGTGGAGAGGTCGAAGTCGACGAGCATGAGGTGGCCGTTGTCCTGGATGAGGACATTCTCGGGCATGAGATCCCGGTACACGATCCCCAGTCCGTGGAGGTGCTCCAGCCCGAGGACGAGCTCCACGGCGTAGAACCTGCGCGATATATATATATATATATATATATATATATAATAAAATAAAAAAATAAAAAGAGGAAGAACTGTGCTCCTCTTCCCTTCCCTGTCCGTCGCCGCCGCATCCGCGGCTGCCACAAATATCACCCCGCCGTCGCCGCTCGGAGCCACCCCAAGTCGACCCCGTCCACTGTTGTGCCTGCCACCGACGTCGCCCAACACCGCTCGAAGCTGCCCCAAGCCGGCGCTGTTTGCTGTCGTGCCCGCCCCCGACGTCGCCCAACGACGCCCGCCACCGACGCCGTTCGTTGCCGTGCCCACAGCATCCACCGCCCAAGTCACCTGATGCCGCCCGAGCCACATCCGTTGCCATTGCCGTCGTCGCCGCTCAACTCAAGTCGCTGCTCAACTAGAGGTCGCACCTATCAACCAGCCTAATTGCTTTGGGAGTAAGAAAGAAAACAAAAAAAAACGGTGGCCAATTGCTTTCTTTTGTATTATGATATTTTATAATAAGACTTATTTACAGCTTAAAAAAAAAATCAATTTTATTATAACTTCCACAATTAATATATATATATATATAAAGTGCAGCTACTATACTCTTATGAGTATAGTAGCTGCACTACTCATAAGTCCTTATCCCTTAGTTCTACTTTAGGATCCGTGAGGATATGATGGAGAAGAGAGGTAACAGAGCAAGTAACGGAAACGCCGTTACCCCCTTCTGAAATTGTTGATGCTTCTGAAATTGTTGTTGTTGTTGTTGTTGTTGATGCTGTTGCCGGTGCTATTGTTGTTGATGCTGCTGCTTCTGCTATAGTTGATGCTGCTGCTACAGTTATGGTAGAACCAGAGAATTGATAAGGTACCACCAGAAATTGATAACCATGCCTAAATAGGCTGCCTCTAGTGCCAGCTTGATTTAACAATGCATCAATGCCTAAATAACCAACTTAGATTAACATAGGCCACCTCTAGTCAAACATAACTGGAACCAAATTTTTTGGTGAAAAATGAGAAAACAGAGGGTTATCAAACTGGTAATAATCTCAGAAGCACTTGAATCAGTGGAAAAATTTGTACTTATTTGCCAAGTTTCATTAGGATACACTAACAATACAGACATTTATATTTAGCTTGTAAATAACATATCCACCAACTAGTTTCTTTGTTTTATTTTTCAAGTATTCTTTCACCATCTTTTCATGCAATCGGTAAGTAAAAAAATTCTGCAAGGAAAAAGCTTTCATAAACATAAGCTAAATTAAATTTTGACAATCCAATATATTAGTTTATAAAATTATCTAAGAAGATTGTCTCTATACAAGAATAAACTGTGTATACTATAGAATATGAACTGGATACCCTTCGTACAAGTAAAAATTCTATTTGTACATTCTATTACCATGGATTACAACATAATTGCACTTGACATCAAATTTAGAACTTTAATCAAGGATCTACTTCATATCTGCTAAGAAAATTGATCAAGTCTTCTTCACTTCTAATCCATTTGACATCANTACATATATATATATATATATATATATAGGTGTTAAATAAATGTATATAATACACACCTGATTGGCACATACTATTATTATTATTATTATTATTATTACGGTTTAACAAAAAAAAATATTAATATTATTGTTTAGAAGAGGGTTTTTTTTTTATGACCAGTTTAATCGGAGGTGGTCTGCATGTACTAAAAATTGCGTAATTAACTGGGTACCTGAGGGTACCCGGAAAGCATGAACATTTTTATCTCTGAGAACTGTTATCTATTGTACTATATATTTCTTTACTCGCTGTTAAGGAATATATAGTAAAAAAAAAATACAAAATAAAAAAAAGGTAAAAAAATTGCACCCCTAATAAATTCCCAACGCCTACACTTTCTTATTTATTTATTTAAATCTTTTCGTTTTTCCTTTGTTCACTTTTCGGGAAAACAAACCAGTGCACACACTTCATAGGTTGCACACAAAAAAAAAGTTAAGAGAAGGTAGAAAAAAGAAGAGAAGGGCACTAAAAAAAAACAAACAAAAAGATTTAAAAAATAAAATAAAATAAAATAAAGGCTACTATTCTTTAAAAATAAAAAAATTACATAGTTTGTTATCAATCCAAAATACTTATATATGTATTAAAATAATTAGTAATCATTCAAGCTAAATATATATTTTGCATAGTTCATAATTACATATTTTGTTATTATTCCATCTTATTTTTTGCATAGCAATTCATTCTTGGCTACTATTCTTTTGCTTTTTCTTACATATATATGTATTGATATTTAATTTTATTTTTTTCTCATTTTTCATAATTATTATATATTAAAATTCACATCAAAATATTGATGTTAAAACTGTCCGCGGCGAAGCGCGGGTTCAACACTAGTACTAGTAAATTTGAGAACCAAGGTAGAAAAAACTTTACGAAAAAAAATGAAATAAAGTTCTTGACACAATCCAAATCCAATATGTTGAGCCGCTAGGTTTAATCATATAAAATGAGAAAGAAAAATGATTAGAATTATTAATATAATCTATTTACTTATTCAAAATATTAAAAGATACAATTAACTAATATTCAAAACATATCAAGTCAAAAATACTATAAGATTAGATGGACACTTTAAGTATATATTTTAAAATTAAACATAATAAACACAATTACCTATTTCTAATACTCCAAATAATGAATAAATGAAAATAATGAAATAATTACTTAAAACTGTACTAAGAGTGAAATATTAAAAGATTTTTATATTCAACAAAGTAATAAGGGTCTTTAGTAATTTATTTGATAATTTAAATAGAATACAACTTAATTTAACTTGAAGTTATTCAACTCATTTAATTGAAATATAACTTAATTTAGTTCTCATGAAAAAAATTTTTACGTAGAATTAAACGATCCGCAAATTATTTTTCCATCAAAATATTTTTTCCACCCACTTTTACATCAAACCAAACACACCCTAAATGCGTAAAAAAACTGTAAATTACAGATTACCAAGAAACATAATCTTTAAGTTCTTCAAATACTTTTCTTTCCAATAGTGGTTGCAATTGTTGTTACCTTGAGGAGGAGCAAACGCGCGACGGTGAGGGCGGTGTTGCCAACGTGAGCGCTATGTGAAGATTGAGGCCAGTCTCTACTATGGCTATCTTGCCAGGTGGGGCGAGTGGGGGTTTTAAAGGAATAGAAGAGAAAGAGGAGGTGGAGAGGAGGGAAGGGGCAGGATGAGCGAGGGGTTAGGATACGTATCGCATGAAGCAAAAGGCGAGAGAGAGATATGGAGATGGATATATATATATATATATATATATATATATATATATATATATATATATATATATATATATATATATAGAGAGAGAGAGAGAGAGAGAGAGAGAGANGAGAGAGAGAGAGAGAGAGTCCAGCTACTAGGCTATTAATAGCACGAAGCACTTGGTGCTACCAAGTTTTCCGCCGTTAGATCTACCCTTTTGATCATTTTCACCCGTTAGATCATACTATTAAACCAACCACTCACTCAACCCTAGGGGGCCCACAACATCCTAACCGCACATCTCTTAATCCAATGGCCAAAAACTTGGTAGCACCGATGACTTGGTGCTATTAATAGCATAGTAGCCTAGTTCTATATATATATATATATATATAGAGTCCGGCTGCTATGCTATTAATAGCACGAATCACTTGGTGCTACCAAGTTTTCCACCGTTAGATCTATCCTTTTGATCATTTTCACCCGTTGGATCATGCTATTCAACCAACCACCCACTTAACCCTTGGGGGCCCATATCATCCTAACCACACATCTCCTAATCCAATGGCCAAAAACTTGATAGCACCAATTACTTGGTGCTATGAATAGCATAGTAGCCTAGTTCTATATATATATATATATATATGGTTATATAATTAGTAATTTAGTACGGCTGCAAAGGAGATTAAGAATTCGTTTGGGATTGCGGGGAGATTGCATTACGTGCGATGAGAAAGTATGTTGGAAAAATATACTGTTTGTTTTCGTACGTAATATTGCGTTCCGCATATCGCAATGATTTGGTTACGATATATTTTCTGTGGTCCCACCGAAGAACGCAGAAACGTATCCCTATATACTTTTTTCTCAACTCCATTTTATCCAATAGCGTTAGATATACCTCAATACCAAATTAAGGCTAATTAATTATTCCCCACGCACACAGAACTTTAGATTCTTTTTTAGAATAAATCCACTTTCACCCCTAACATTTATAAATTTGATTTTTATTATCACCTTAATTAAGAATTTCTATGTAATATATAATTTTTTAAAAAAATTAAACTTTGAAACTGATTGGACTATTCAAAAGATAAATTAATTTTTGGTTTGATTCAAATTTGCACTTGAAATTACAATTTAAATTCCAATTTTAATCTATAAAATTTAATTTAAAATCTATATAAAATTTAATATTTAATATTTAAGATAAATTTTAAATTAAATTTTTTATTTTTTATTTACGTTCAAATTAGAATCTAAAATTAAAAAGTTAATTTCTAAATTTCAACTTATATTTTAACTAAATGTTAAAGTTAAAAATTTTAATTTAATTTCAAATAAAAAATATAAAAATATTTAAGATATTTTTGATAAAATTTATTCTGCCCTAAGTAATAATGGCAAAATAAAAAACTGCTACTACTTTTAGTAGCCAAAAGTAACTACTGTCACAAATATACTCAAAATTTATTGCCACATATATGGCCCCTAATATAACCGACATGTTTTAGTGGCAAAATTAAACTATTGCCATTATAATTAAATATATTTTACAGCTATTTTTAAAAACTCCTACAAATAATGTGTATAAAATAATACTAGAATAGAATAGTGGCAAAATATAAAACAAAAATAAACAGTACTTTTAATGGCCAAATTTAAAGTCTGCCACTTACAGAAATCACCTTCTCTTTTCGGCGGCGAAATTTAAATCTCACCACTAAAAGTACCCATAATTTATGGCTATTTTAAAAAAATTTTCATAATTAATATCTAGAAATTCATATCAAATTAAAATAGTGACAAACTATTAAATTTATCCACAAAAGCGAAATATTTAAATGCAATTTCTAAATGGCCACAAATAAATCGCCACAAAAAAAATTAAATTCAAAGCTGGCGAGTGCGGATCATAGGTGTGCATGAGTAGGAGATATGCGAAAATATAGTTTTTTTTTTTTGACTGAAAATGGGAAAGAACTTTTCGACCATTTATTTTGTTTATACTCTCAACCATAGTTTACATGATAAATTATAATATGCCGTAGTTATTAGTTGGCATATATTAAGAGATAAAATAGGATTGACAGCCCTATTTTTTTCAACCATTTGTTTTATTTATGCTCTCAACCGTAGCGTAGTTAGTTATTAATCAACATACATTAAAAGATAAAATATGATTAGTATACGTAGCCCTATTGTTCTTTTTATTTGTCAAAGGTAAGTATATCCGAAAGTACTTAGCAAAATATTAAAAATGGTGTTCCTCCAAAATTTTTTTAACTATTTAAAGCCACAAATCAGCCATAATGTGGTAGTTCCTAAAAAAACTCTCAGCTATTCAAAGCCACGAATAATTACCACACAGGAGCAAGACACCAACAGCAATGCATACCATAATTTAGAGGAAGAAGACCATCATCTTACTCACCAAAAGTGGAAACAAAAAAAAGTCTAGAGACAAGAAAAGAAGTGCCTGTCATGGAGTAGGCCGAGGCAAATACCAACCTAGAAGAGTATTGGCAGACTACCTAGAAGAACATGAGAATAGTAAACATTAACTTTTTGCACCTATTAAAAATGTATATATAGAAAATAAAAATTTTACAAATGAAAAAAATCTTAAAAACAACCTTTAAAATGAAAGCTAGCAGGTTGAAGTTTCTTTACAGTGTAAAAATATTTATAGGATGGCCATCCATATCCCTGGTGAAGCAGAATTAGGGCAATGGAAATAAATACGAAGGAAAGAAAAGGGGAGGAAGCCATTGTAGGGGGAAAATGGAGGGGAAGAAGGGGGGGTAGGATTAGGGCAAGTGAAAAATTAGAGTAGGCTGCCATTATTGCCACCCATGGCTATTGACATCAAGCGGCAACCCATGGCTATTGACATCAAGCGACCAAACTCTGGTGGTGGCGGAGATGACAGAGAAGAAGGGAGGAAGGCGGTAAAGTAGAGAGAAAGGAGGAGAGTCATCGTAGAAAAGGGAAATAGTGGGTGGGGGAGCGGAATGTGTGCCCACTGATTTCGTACCCCATCACTCTTTGGCAACACCGCGAGCCGTACTTATGGAGAGGAAGGGGAGGCGTGGTAGAAGTGTGACAACCCTCTACTGGTTGCGGGATATGCGCGACCTCAGCATACGACAGGGGAGATGAGATCGTACTTGATAAATCTAGATCGATCTGAGGCGTATGAAGAAGGAACCGAGGTGAAGAGGCGCGGGAGAAAAGAGGCGAGAGTAAAATGGCACGAGGCAAAAAGGAAGAGACACGAGAAAAAAGAGGCGAGCAGCACGCAAGCTTCTAAGAACTAAAGATTTATTATATTTATAGATTTTAAAGTATTTGTAGGATTTCTAACATAATTTTGTCAAATTGTAAAATTTATAAAGGCTAAACTACAAAAAACTTTTTATAAATACCTATGTTTTCACTTTTTCTTCCTAACTTACAAAAACCTATATTTTATACGCTTAATACTTCAAGTTGTTGCATTTAGCTTCCTCTATTAGAGTTCCATCACTATTCCGTCTATTTCTTATAATTTATATCGAAAATACCCTTCAAAATAGCAAAAATATATTAAAAAATTATTTTTTTTCTTATAAAAGAAGTACGGGCAATATGATCATTTTGCCCTCTCCATTAATGCCGTACCTCCTGAAAATATTTCTAAAATTTTAAGGGGCGAAAAATATAAGTATTTGAAAGTTAGGGATGAGAAAGTGAAAAAACGGTTATTTACAAGGATTTTTGTAATTTAGTCATTTATAAATTTTACTAAGACAAAATTACATAGTTTATTTTATAAATTTAATCATATTGTAAAATAATATAAGCTCAAGTAGCAAAATTAAAATTAAAATTTAGGTATTGATTCTAAATATGTTATTGTTATATAATACAAGAAGGTTTAGCTTTGTTATTTAAAATTTCTTTTCAATTCTGGTTTTTCAATTATATTATTTTTGTAAGATTTAAATATATTCATAAATCACTATTAACTTTATAAAATTGTAACCGACCGTCCCTAGAGCATATAGCAAAGGGCTTGGTGGTTGGTACCCGAGACCCAAGTTTGAATCCTAGTTGATTCACATTTCTAGCTAAGTTTATTTCTAAATGAAATAAACGAAGCGGGTAGCGTGCTACCTATCTCTCAAAAAAAACTTTATAAAATTATATTAGAAGTTGTGAGCTTGGTTGTCCAAGTCTTCACGTATTTATTCTTCATCTTTCATTTTTCAACCATTTAAAATTTTGACAGACTTCAAAAAAACTACCAACATCAAATCCGTAATAATCTCCTCTTTTGGCGATTTCATGATAAAAACTAAAAATATATAACAAAAGCTCACAAGTCTCGCATCACCAATAATAAAAAAGTAAAAATTGTTGTAATTATCAAATGACTAATTCCTCGCATGATCATTTCCAGAAAAATTATAATCATAAACTCTTTAAAAACTCCTAAAACAGATTCTATAACTTAAATGCAATTAGCAGTCTTAAAGTTTTATACTTTCTGCAAAAGAACAAATCCTTGATAAATATTTCTGAATATATTTAAACACAAATTCGTAATTATTCCCAAGAATAATAAAAATTCTCTCTTTCAAATGCAGTTTAAACATCAGCCAAAGCTTCGTTTGGGATGACGGGGAGATTGCGTTACATGCAGTGAGAAAGCACGATAGGAAAATGCCTATTTATTTCCGTATGTAATATTGTGTTTCGTATATTGCGATAAATAAGTCGGTTACGATATATTTTCTGCTGTTCCACTGGAGAACGCAGAAACATATCTCTATATATTTTTACTCCAACTCCATTTTGGCATCGGGGATTATAGGGAGATTGTGTTATATGGGGTAAGAAAGTACGATGAAAAAATACCCTGTTTATTTCCGTACGTAATATTGTGTTCCACATATTGCGATGAATCCGTTACGATATATTTTTTGCGATCCTACCGGAAAATGGAGAAGCCCTTTTATCCCAACTCTATTTTATCTAATGACGTCATATGGATCTCAGTATCAAACTAAGCCTTCATCGAATAGCATTAGTTTGGCCTCAATACCAAACTAAACCCAAACCATCTTCAGGATGCGGAGACGGGTTTAAGTGTTATCGGATCTATATCCGTTGTGTTTTCACCCTCTAAAATCTAACCGACGCTTCTTGATCGGACGGCTCCTATCGATTTTTCATTAGAGAAACCCACGCGGTGGCTTCATGATCTCAGTAACCTTTAAAAGCAGACCCTCTTTCGTTTCCAACACAACAAAGTTTCTATAATCATATCTCAAACCCTAATCGCCCCTCTTCTCTCTCTGTCTCCGCTCTCGCACGAAACCCTAACCCTAGGTCACGACCATGGCCGCGAAGCTCAAGGAATACGATGGCGCTAGCCCAGCGTAAGATTATTTCCTTTTTCTCCTCGTTCTTGCCTCCTGTTTCGTGGAGTTTGATCATCTTTTTTTCCCGTATTCGATTTGTTAACAGGAAGATTTTCATCGGGGGCCTTGCGAAGGAGACCACCATGGGTAAGTTGCGATGTGTCTTTAATTCATCTTTTGAAAACGTAAATCTGTGTTTTTCTTCTTGAGTTTTTGTGTTTCTTTTAGTGCAGATTTTAGGGTTCGTGAAGTTTGTCGATATCTTATTCATATCTTAATTGTTTGCTTAATCGTTGTGGACATATAGTGGATTGTGACATTTTACGGATCTGGTCAATTGTAATTTTTGTTAACTATTTTAGAAATTCGCGATTGTTTTGGTCCTTTTCACAGATCTCTTTACAGTAACATTAAATTGATGCTTACTTTGTCTATAAGAAATCCGGGTCTCTTCAGACCGATATATTTGAGGTTGTTTATGGTCTTAAGATTATTATCAAGATTGATATATACGGAGCTTGTTTATAATCTTGATTCTTTGTTTTCTTGCTTCTCTTTTATGCTATTGCTTTCCTGTCTTTGTAGAGTAGTTATTTCTGTCTCAATCCTTAGATGGTACTTTAGTGTCATGTGATGGAAAATCTCATGATAGAATTTAGATTAATAAAAAAAAGGTTTTTTGCAGAAACTAATCTATCTAGGGTTCTTTAAAGTTTGCCTTTTCCTTTGACCGATCGAGATAGTCTTAACTGTATTCACTAAGCAGTGTGGACCATTCTAGTTCTATGGAATTTCTTGCTTGTTATGTTATCTTATTATAAACTCTATTTGTAGAGGTAATATTTGAGCGAATGCTTAGCTCATAGTTTATGGTACGCAATTTATTTTATTTTTTTAAGTATTTTATTTTTTTTTGCACATATGTCCTTGTATGTTGTTGAGGTTAAGATAACGAGTTGCTGTGACTGTGATATGTACGGTTAGTTTACATATGCTAGATGTGTAGTCTGATAATCCAGTTGTCATTTAGCAAAATTTTGATTTATTGATTGTTTATCATTTGGAAGAGTTGCTTATTACCTATATTATTTTCTGCATTTCAGTATAGTAGTGAACAATTGTGGCTTCTGATTTTAATATTCCATGCCATTTTCAAATAACTGAAATCACTTAAACTCTTTTGTGTACATAAATTTACTCTTTGCATATTGGTTCTCTTGTAAATAGTAAAATGATTGATGTCAACATTGGCATGTTTTCTTGCAATGGGTGTAACTACTCACTGATTGCTTGTCTAAGTAATTGTTATCGTCAATCAATAGTTATCCTGGAGATATCCAATGCAGTTGACTGTTTAGATGCATCAATAAACTTTTGCTCTTCGTAAGGCTTTAGTGCAATTATATAGTACTCCGTTGAGTGTGTAAAGTAAATAACATGTTACTGTGGCATTATCTCTTCTATGAACTCTAATATATTTAGTTGTATTGTTCGTGAACTGATACAATTAGATCCAGGAATCTTCATATCCTCGTATTAATAAGAAACTTATATCTAAGCTTGTCTAAATTTATAGCCTATTGATCTGACCTGTGAAATGGCAAGTGGAATGTAGATTAATGGTGCTACTACTTAGTACCAAGGGAATCGTAGTCGTCTTTGTTTCACTTATTAGGGTCATAATTTATTCATACATAACATTCTTTTTGAATAGTATATGCAGTGACCATATGGAATGCTCAAATAGCAATAAACTCTTTTAGTTATTATCAGCTTTCATGGTGGTTTTTGTCTCCTCTGTCAACACATAACAGTTTGTTGACATAAGATTCGATTTGTTAATCAACATTTCCAAATTTGAAATGATGCATGGTTGGGATCACATGATCTAATTCAAAAATGTAAACTGTCTTGTAGAGGTCTAGTCACAGCAGATGAGACTTTGAATTGAAGTGTTTGTTAACATATTTATTAGGTGTTAAATTCCTTTCCAGCAAGATTGTCCCCAAAATAGTTTTGACTGCATATGTGTTGTTGTTTTTTTAATAAAATTGAGAGAAAGCCATTTGTAATGGAGGGTGGGGGTGTCACATCCACATCCACACCTGACCTTTACTAAAAGGAACCCTACAAGATCTGCTACCGTAAGGGGAAAAAAAAGAAAGAGAAAATCTTGATATCTATTATACATGAGATGTCAGTAAGTCAAGCATGTCTAATCTAAGCATCATCATATCATTTAATTTAGCATAGGTATATTGACATAGCATTGTTTGCACAAAATTGTACTCGTGGGAAACTTCAAAAGAGTTGTATCAAAATTTATTACTTATTCGTTTTGAGTATTGCATTACTTCTTCCTTCTCCTTTATTTGGCATTTTTGTTTTGCCTGATATCAAAATTTATTGCTTATTCGTTTTGAGTGTTGCATTACTTCTTCCTTCTCCTTTATTTGGCATTTTTGTTTTGCCTCATGTTTTTGGTATCTATTTGCTTCCTCATAAATGAACCAAGTTTGCATTCTAAGAATGTTTTATCTTGCTGCTACTATCAGAGACATTTGAGGAACATTTTGGAAAGTATGGGAAGATCATAGATGCTGTGATAATGAAAGATCGATACACTGGAAAACCGAGAGGTTTCGGTTTTATCACCTATGATGATCCTTCAGTTGTTGACAAAGTCATTGAAGACACCCACGTCATCAATGGGAAACAAGTATGTTTATATTACATTTTCTAGACTATCATGGTAGTGTTCTTTTTTTTTTTACAAGATTTATTGCTGCCATTTAGATCTTTGTTCTTTCAAGAATGGTAGATATTGTACTTTTGTGTAATTCTTCCTCAGTTTCATTTCTACCAAAATATTTGCCACAAATCGTGTAAGACCTTTCAATTCAATTTGTTTTGTGATTCTCTATTTCCTTAAGTAATCCTTATTATTTTTGGTATGACAACATGTAGCCTAGTAGTCCAATTCCCTCACTTATGCCCCGTACATGATGATCATCCAAAACTTTTTTGTTTACTCATCTTTTGAAATGTTTCTCATCTTGTGCTTGTTCAAACATCCTTGTCTCTTTGCTCATTCTTTTCTACTCTTGTGCCTTTTAGCGTTTTCACATAATGCAGAAAAGAAATGAATGGGGAAATTAATACTGTCTGGTATCCATTGAAAATTTGTGGGCATATTTTTTTTTTCTGAAAACTACATTGATTTCAGCTTTCTGTGGACAAAGTACAATGCTGAAGAACCACTTTAAGAATAATTTGACAAATATCTCAATAGATAGCATGTACTCTACAGCATACCAGTATGTGTTGCTACATGTATGCATCTTTAAGCCTGTTATTATCCCATCATGAGTGCTAATTCTTGTGAAAGGCAGAATTAGGGCCCGTTTGGAAACTCTGTAAATTTTTATAGTGTTTTTTTTTACTCTAGAATTCATTTGTTCTAATGCATTATTACTCCAGTATAGAAATACTTCATATCTAGATTGTTTGTTAAATTTTTTGTACAATTTGAAAGGAAAAACACATCTAAAATTAACCATTTTGCTCGATGTTTTCCTACATTAATTTGCAATTTTGACCCCCCAAAAAAACCATACAAAATGGATCTAAAAGTAACCAATTAATACATCTAAAACAGTTTTGACAAAAAAAAAGTTTAAAATTAACTATATAGTAGATAGTAGATTTAACCCTTTTGACAAAGGGAGGGTGGGAGGGAGGGAGGGAGAGATCATACACTCTGTTTCTTTCCAATACTTTGTTTTACAGCAGTCCCAAACAGAGACTTGTTATGGATCTGTTGGTCTGCAATTAAATGTAAAATGGAATGCAAATAAAGCTAGTTTTTAAACATGAAATTTTGACTACATGAAAGAACTTTTGGTTTAATCTTGAATGTAAAATAGAAGGTAAATAAAGCTAGTTTCTAGAAATTAAATTCTGATTACATTCATTAAGGCAAGTATTTGAATATAGAATTATTTTTAGTTCTAAAATATGGAAATGTAATTGTTAGCGGGTCATCAATGACACATGCTAGATAAAGATCACATAGATACTAAGAAAGATCACACAAATCTAAGATAAATTTCCATTAACCAGAACTCTCTTTCTACAATAGATGTCAAGCCTATTTATAAGAAATCAAATCCTAATCAAATTCCATGATTTTAGGGACTTTCCTAAAACAAATAAATCTAATTCTAATTTAAAACTTAAAAATCCATATCCCTATTTTTTAGGAGATAAGATTATTCTACATGAAAGATCCTAAAAATCTAAAAGAAACATATAAAATAAATTAACAAAAATAAAAAATTCCGAAAATTTCAAAAAAAAAATATTTTGAAATCCTAACTAATCTTTGTTTGACTGCATCCGATGAAAAATAAAAAATTAAATAAAAAGGTCAAACTGGTGTTATCTAGGATTTTTGGGCATTAAAATAGTCAAAGGTAGATAAATATTTGACTCAAGGTTTGTTTGGCTTTTGATGTTCTCTCTCTCGCTTGGCCAGACTTCTTGCATAACATTTTAACTTCTAAGATTGTTTGCATCTTCATTGCATTAGTCAAATTCAACCAAGAGGTTGACTATTATGCCCATTAACTAACCTTAAAGCTTTCATGGCAATTCTCTCCAACTTTGAGTGATATGGGAGAGAAATGGCAAAAAATGCTTTGACTTGGATTTGATATTGATTTTTGAAGAGTTGATATCCGTATTACAGTTTTGAAATATTTGTATTCATCTGGAACCATTTAATGTTTGATGTTAACTAATCCTATATTGGGAAAGGGTTTTGATGACAACAATGATGGTGAAAATGGTTATTTGATTGTGTTAGAGTGAATTGAAATAATTTCTACATTCTTCTTAATATCTTTAGCAAGTTGGTTGGTGGCTCAGCTCTTTAGAAGATCAAGTACTTAATTTTAAGTGACTTATTATATTGTTTCAGTTAGGGATTTTTGTTAGTTTTTCTTTTGTGTTCCAACATTTTAACAACTTAACTCGTCTGATGCCTTGGGAAAATTGTAGGTTGAAATTAAAAGGACTATACCGAAAGGTGCTGCTCCGCTAAAAGATTTCAAGACAAAGAAGGTATTTGTTGGTGGGATTCCGACTACTCTGACAGAAGGTATTTATATGCTTTTTTTTCCCCCCATTAGATAGGCAGCCATAGTTATCAAACGAGGTCTTGATTGGTTACTATTTATGGAAATGAATCTGGGCAGATGAATTCAAGAATTTCTTCTCCAAGTTTGGAAAGGTGGTGGATCATGAGATTATACGTGACCATGCAACCAGCCGCTCTCGGGGCTTTGGTTTTATTGTCTTTGACTCCGAAAAAACTGTAGATGAGTTGTTAGCCAAAAAGGGAAATATGATTGATCTAGCTGGTACACAGGTGAGTCTAATTCATTACTTAGTCAAGAGTCTGAAACCCATCTTGTCATACTTGAGTTTTTACAGAATCATCTATAAATCGAGATCCAAGCATTGTACAGTTCATTTTGTGATGTGGTTGGTACCCAGACTTCTTTTAACACTAAACTCTCAGTAATCTTAGGGCCTATTTGGCCCTGCCATAGGATGTTGTGCTGTTATGTGGTTTGTGAATTAAGAAGTGTCGAGTGAAACATGTATCAAAACATCTCTAGCAACTTCTATCTGAAGCTGAAGCAAAAGGTCCAATTTGGATCTTCTGCTTTGGGGCTCAGATTTTTATTTCTGATTCATACCAGAGCAGGAACTCTACACATTATTATTTGCCAAACACTTCACTAGAGGTGGCTACAGCTAAAAGAGAAGCAGAACCTAGTCCAAGCAAGCAATTAGTCATAGTTTACCTCTAGTTTGATTTTACTGCAGGTCTTAAGATATTTAGTTGAGGTTCTTTGGATTGCTAAGTGACAAGATACAGGTTAACGCTCTTGCTTTGCCTGTAGGTGGAGATCAAGAAGGCCGAACCAAAGAAACCCTCTAACCCACCTCCTCATGCTTATGATAGTGAACCTAGGGGTGGCCGCCCTTTTGGCGAGAGTTTTGATGGTTTCGGCGGCTCCTATAGTGGTTATGGAAGTGGCGGCTTCGGGCCGTCATCTTATAGGTCACCAGGAGGTTTGGGTCCTAGGCCTGGCAGTTTTGGTGGTTATGGAGGACTTGCTAGTGAATACGGCAGCAGTTATGGTGGTTATGGTGGTGGCTTAGGTGGTTATCGTGGGGAATCCTCACTTGGTTATTCTAGCCGCCTGGGTTCGTATGGTGGAGGGTTTGGTGGGGGGTATGGTGGCAGCTTAGGTGCAGGCTTAGGTGGATACGGGCGCGAGGCAGGGGGTTATGGTGGTGGTTCTAGCTATGGAGGTAGTTATGATTCTGCTTCAGGTGGCAGCGGTTATGGCTCAGGTGGTGCACTGTACGGTGGTGCTAGGGGAGGAGGCTATGGTGGTGGTAGTGGCGCTGGTCGCTACCACCCATACTCAAGATAGGAAAACTACCTTCCGACTCCTACCAACTTCTAGATAGAAGAAAATCAGGTGCTTAGATTGGATTCAAGGTTACTGGCACTGGGCGAATAGATGTATCTCTATGCAGGTTAGACTTGTGCCTTTTCAGGAAGCGTGAGCTAAGGCTGGTTCGTTTTCTTTAGTTTGCTGTATTTGTAAACTCTCAATTGACTTTGGTAGTTATGTAGAACATTTTAAGTGATGCTATTTGTAGTTTTATTTCCAGGATTTAAACAACCAACAAAATTAAGCTTGATTTGTAGACACTTTTAGTTTGTGCTTCGGTTTGTTGACATAATAGTATTGCTTTCCTAGAAAGCTTCTATTTTTCTTTTCCATTAAGTTTAGATTGACTTGTGTTTTCTCCTACGTTTTGTGTTATTATAGTTTTAACATGTCTAGTGTTATGACTAGTATTGACCTGTGAGTTAATTTTTTTTACTGCTTTGAGTTCGCCTGTCCTATTTTTCCTGAAGCTTACACAAAGTCTCAAGTACGTCTTTTCAATAGAGTTGATTCTGAAGCTGCCTTCTCTTGCTGATTGATTCTCCTTTTAAGGTTTGTAGTGCCAAGGTTTTCTAGTTGTGTGCGCTTGTTTTTGTAATGTTAAGGGTCAAGGGTCAAGGAAGCAGGTCTAAGTTGCAGTTTTTCTCTTACTTGAATGTGGTCTGCTCTAGTCTGCAACATCGCTAGAGAAAGACATTGTCTATTGTTATTTTTGTATGTAACACTATTAAAGTAGATGTTTGCATGTTTGATAATTTCTTCCAGCCACCAAGCAAACAGACAATCTACACAAAACCTATGTTTAATCTTAGTTTTGATTTGTTATTCCAAGCATAATTTCTAGTTTCTAGACTTTTCCTTGCATGCCCTTTTCACTAGGGTTTTTCTGTAATTTATGTCAATTGATGGTCTAATTTCTACAAGTGTATTTCTGTAGTTTCATATACTTTGATGGTCTAACATTATATAAATTGCATATTGTACTACTAAGATATTTTTGTAGTCGCATATTTGATGGTCCAAGTTCTATGATGCTATTCTGTTATTTTGTTTTCTTTGATGGCCTAATATTATAGAGTATGTTTTATAGTCATATTCTAATATACTCTATGATGGGTAATGACTGAAAAAATTGTGGCATGGCGGCGGGCAATGGAAAGCAGCATTTCTGTAATTTTCCAGCTTACCCTATGTAGAAGATAGATTTCGTGGTTTCTGTCCATATTATTCCTCAGTTCTTTAACTAGCATTAGTAGTTGGGGGATTTAACAGTGATTAATCTTTTTTATTTTCTTATTGAAACTGGAACCTCTATTCATTTTACTTTACGAGGTCTGGAAGATAATTGATATTTTCGTAGAATAAGTGCAGAAGTTAATATCAGCATCATGTCTCTAACGGCTAGTTGATGTTTCTATCCTGTTGTTGTTTCTTAACTGCTAAGCTGAATCTCTGCATGTGGGCTTGGGTTACGCATAAGCTTGTTCTCATTCAACCATGAATTTTGCATTTATTACCCAAAATAGCGTTATGAAAATTCGGCAACAATTACTGTTATGCTATGGAGTTACATTTCTCTCCTGCATATCTTTCGAATATGACCACTCCAGTTCATTTAGCATGCAAATTAAGAAATAGAAATTCTCATATTATTCATATGGTCCATCTGGTTCAATTAATAGCTATTGTTTCTGGAGTGTTTGTTTGGGTATCTATCACAACAACTTTCGTTTTACTTTTACCTTAACAATGGGATGTAAGAAGTAACTAAGACCAGAATCCTTGAACTGTTATTCTAAAATGTTGTGGTGTGTTACATTCTAACTTTATTCTGTCTAACTGTACATGTTGGGTGAATAAGCAGGTGTTGTTAAAGGGTGTAAATTGCATTATTGCCCACTGAACTGTTTCAAATTTTCACTTTGCCGCCCAACCTTTAAAAATGGACAACTAACACTTCAAACTTTTGAAAGCGTTTTATTTTGCCTCTATCCATCATCTTCCGTTATTGGAGTCTACGGTGTTGCTGACGGGGGTGCCAAATTGCCAAGTTAATTGCACAATTTGCCTCATGAACCATTTGAAAAGGTTTATTTTGCACCTTAACTTTTAAATACCTTTTAACTTTTGAAAAAACTTAGAGGGGGGCAGCTATGCAATCTAAAGGTTTAGGGGCAAAACAAAATTTTAAAAAAATGTTTAGGAGGCAAACTGTGCATTTAACTTGCTTGGTGCCCACGTTACCATTGCCATCAACTCCAACAATGAAAGATGATGAACATAGGTAAAATGAGTTACTTTTAAAAGTTTGTAAAGGTTGGGGGCAAAGTGAAACTTTCGAAAAAAAAATTCACGAGGCTAGTGATGCAATTTACCTTGCCAGTAATTTTATTGGAAGGTATGGGATTATCAAGGCCTCGTCATGGGGATTGTTCTGTTTTATGTGCTCTTTAGGTTTTATGTGCTCTTTAGGTTCTGTTTGGTGCAAGGAAAATAGTGCTAAAGTGTTTTCAAAAGAATTTTTTTTTTTTTTTTTTTTTTTTTGAGTAAAAGAGAGTTTATTTTGTTTGGTCCATCAGAAAACTTGCTTTGTGCTTCTTTGTTTTAGTAAAAGAAAGTTTAATATATCTTTTGTTTGATTCATTAGAAATTAGGTTTGTCTTTGTTATATTTCACTTCGACACAATATCGTTTGTCAGGAAAGTGCATTTTATTTCACTTCTAGATAGTGGTTTTTAAGGAAACTGAGTTTTGATGTTATCTCTTTTCAGTATTCTTTTCTATAAACAGACTTGATGTTATCTTTGCTAAACGGAAATTCTTTGGTTGGACTGTCATGCTAAATTTGGATCGTTTATCCTTCTCCGTCGTATAAGATTTGAAGTGCATTTGGGACTTGTGTGCGGATGCTTAGAATCAATTCTCTGATATAATGTTCATATAAATTGCGTTGCGAGTCACTGTAGACCCTTGTGATTATTATGTCCTGTTTTAAGATTCATTCGAAAGGAGTGCTTCTGTTGGTTGCTTGTATCAGAATAATAACCTTAAACTGCATTAGTAGGAGAAAACTGACCTTACTATTCACTAATAAATTTTTAGTTATTCAGAGCTTTGAAGGATCCTAGAGATTAGGGGTGGAAACGAGCCAAGCTCGAGCGATCTTACCTCGGCTCAAATTCGGCTTGAAATTAATTTCGAGTCTAAATTTAAGCTCAAGTTTGGATTGAAATTAATTCGAGTCGAGCTCGAGCGAGCCTAATTTCGAGTCGAGCGAGCTTGAGCCCTAAACGAGCCGCTTGAAATTCTTAACATTATACAATCAATAGTTTAATTTGTGTAGAATATTATCTATAATTTGATACAAAAATATGTTTAATAGTTCAAAGTACAAAATAATTATATGAAATATAGTATTATAATATGAAGAAAAATAATTTATGAGTTGAATATCTAATCTTTTCGGCCTCACAAGTCTTCTCTTCCGCTTTCAATCTCCATATTATTCATTTTCATTTATGCGGTCAAAAATAAATAAATTATATTGATAAATATTGGATTAAACTAATCCAATCATATATAACTAAAATTAAAATTTTATATGAATAATAATTTTCTATTTTAAAAATATTCTGTATATTTTTTCAAGCATATAATTAATAGCAAGGTAGACAATGGCGGACATATGCTGTTACTTGGTAACTTGAAGGGCTTTCGGCTTGGCTATTTAGGGTGAGAGACAGAAAAAGAAAAAGAGAGAAACATATTGAAAATTTAGAGCTCTGTGAAAGAAAGAAAGAAAGAAAGGAAAAATGTATAAATTTAGTGAAATTTTGCTCTTTTATTTGTCTATTGGATTTGTTTTTATGGGCCAACAACATTGGTCCAATTTTAACTAAACCGAGATTATTTACTTGGCCTATATATAATTAAAATATATTATATTTATATATTTTTTAATATATAAGTGTAGAACTATCATGCTATCGAAAATATAGAGGATTTGATGTTTTCGAATTTTTAACCTTTTGATTAAGAATTGTATGGTTGGAATGATTGCGGTCCCCCTTAGGATTAAATAATATCCCTAGGATTGAGTGGTCCTTATAAGGTAATATAATAGTATTAATCCAAAGATAAGAAATGATTAAAAGGGTTGATCTAAGAATCAAAAAATCGAAAGCTTGGATCTTCTATACTTTCAATAGCATAGTAGTTCTATTATATATATATATTCGAGCTTTTCGAGCTTTCCGAGCCTAATTCAAACGAGCCGAGTAATGCTCCAGCTCGGCTTGAAATGAATTTCAAACCTTTTTTTTTTTGGTTCAAGTTCGGCTCATTTAATTTCGAGTCGAGCTCGAACGAGCCAAATATCGAGTCGAACGCAAACTGGCTCGCTTATTTGCCAGCCCTACTAGAGATTATTCGTACTTGATCTTAATTATCGGGTATTCAAATGTTTCAGTGCATATCATATCTAATTCAAATTTTTTTTAAAATATCACGGCTAAAATATTATAGAGATAATTGTCTGTATATTCCTCACACGTTTGAAAATATTCAATTTATTCTTTTTTTTTTCTTTCTAAAATACTCTTGATGTGTTCTACCGTTATTGCAAAATACTTTCACAGTTATCTCCTATTAAGTTAACTTCGGTTAAACGTGAATTAAATATATACCACAGTTAAAAAAAATTAAAATATCAATTTTGCCCTTAACTTAAGGGCAAATAAAAAATGCTGGTGACGGTAGAGGGGTATGTTGAAAAAGATCAAAAGTCAAAATACTTTTTGTGCCCATGATTTTAAGGGCAAATAAAAAAATCAGTGATGGTGGAAGGGTATATTCGAAAGGGTAAAATAGTAATTTTACATAAATAACAGAGTTAATTAATAAATTTTAACTCTAGGAATATATTAGAAATAGGTTGGAACGTAGAAAGGGTATTTTCAATATTAGCCTTCTAAGATGGGTAAATTGAAAAGTCGAAAACTTTTTAGGAGTATATAAGCAATTGCCCCAATATTATATTGTAGTTTTGAAACCTTTAGTTTATGTATATACTATATACTGGTTGTGCTTGGTTTTAGATGTACCTACAAATATTCACAATTGAACCAAATCTTACACTTCGTTTAGTTTTTGTGGTTTGGTTCTTTTGCGCTGTAATGTTTAGTTTGAATCAATCCATTTATTTTCATCTGGGCTGTGTTTGGTTCGAGTATAAGTAAGAACTGCTTATTTTATGAATAGGTACAAGTATAGGTATAAGCAGGAATTAAACTAGTTTTGTGTTTGGATGAAAATTGAGTTGTTTCTAGGAATAAGATAAATAGTATTTGAATGGTTAGATTGGAACAAAGAAAATAAGAGTTATAATTTTAAATTAAAATTATTTTAACTAATTAATTAATATCAAAATATTACTTAAAAATAATTTAATAAATTAGTAAATTTATTAGCTATTAATATTGTATAAGATAATAAAAATATATTAATTAATTAATTAATTATAAAAAATAATTTAACTTTTTATTTAGTTAGTAAATTATTTTAGCTAGATAACTAGTAAAAAAAATTAATTAGAATTAACAGAAATATTAATGTTTGACCAATCAATAAATATTATTTTATGAATAAATACATTAAATTATTAATAATTAATAATAAATAATAAATAAATAAATTATTTTATTATTTAAGAAATAAATAATAATTTAAATATATTAAGCGGCAACAAAGAGGGGAATAAATCATTGTTCCCTCTTTGTTTTCAAACACTCCGTTTGATATCCGAGAACAGTAGTTCTCAGATTTCTAGAATAAGTCGGTATAAGGCTGGAATTATTTTTCCACCTTTTACCTGAAACAAGTTTGCTCCCATGTGAGAATAAGGTTAATGAAAGACTAAAAATAATTTTAATTATGGCATTAAATAATTATATGAAAATATTTAATACTCTTGTGAATGGAATGAATGTGATAGTGATATATGCGATGTGGTGATTGCATGTATATGAAAATATTGTGTAGTTGTATTTTGTACTTCTGCGACGCCGTACAAATACAGGAGAGATTCTGTCCGCGTGAACAACGGATTCTCTGTATTTGTGGCGGATTTGACGTCCTCTGTGGTCAGGGTTTTCAAAAAAAAAAAAAAAAATTGGGCACTTCCGCATCGATTTTAAATTGAAAAAGGGACCCCGGGGCGTCACACACACATGTTTCGTTTTGAAAAGAATTTTCTATAAAGGTTTCATCAGATTTGGATTATTTTACACCGTTAAATTCCCAAATGCATCACATTGATCATTAAAATTATCAATTTTGAGGCCTTTTGATCACTAGCCAAATAATGACGAAGAATTATGAAATTTGGTTTTCAAATATTTTTAATAGTGTAGATCAAGTCTAACGGAGCCGATCGTAGATTTGGAAGCCGCATCATTGAAAACAACTTGGTAGCACGGAGGTCTCTGTGCTATCGATAGTATACCAGCCTAGCTCTCTGTATATAGAGTAGGGCTATTATACTCTTATCAGTATTGGGCCATTCGTACTCATAAGTTGTTTTCGATGATGGGGCTTCCGAATCGACGATCCACTCCGTTAAATATGATTTAGAGTATTTGAAACTTGTAAAAAGTAAATTTCGTAATTTTTCGAAATCATAATAAAGTCCATCAAACGGGTATAAAATGAACGGTCAAAATTGAACGATGTCCTAAAAATGGATGATCGGATCCCTCAATTTAAGATCGGAGTTATTGTTCTTATCTAGGTAGCGAATTGAATTTTCTATCAAAAATTCAACCTATTCCAATTCTTTTACACCGTTAAACTAACAAGTAACCCATACCGGTCGTTAAAAGTTATTAATTTTGTGACCTTTTGATCGTAAGGTAAATGATGTTGAAAAATTATAAAATTTGATTTCTAGACGTTTTAAATGCTCTAGATAACGTTTAACTGTGTGGATCGTCGATTAGGAAGCTCTATCATCGAAAACTACTTATGAGTACGAGGGCGATTGTACTTTTTTAAGAGTATAGTAGCCTGACTCTCTCTCTCTCTCTCTCTCTCTCTCTCTCTATATATATATATATATATATATATATATATATATAGAGTTCGGGTACTATACTCTTAAGAGTACGATCGCCTTCGTACTCATAAGTCGTTTTTGATGATAGAGCTTCCGAATCGACGATCCATACCGTTAAATATTTTCTAGAGCATTTAAAACTTTTAGAAATCAAATTTCATAATTTTTCGACATCATTTATCTTACGATCAAAAGCTTACAAAATTGACAAATTTTAACGGCTAGTACGGGATACTTGCTAGTTTAATGCTGTAAAAGAATTGGAATATGTTGAATTTTTGATGGAAAATTTTATTCACTATCTAGATAAAGATCAATAACCTCCCGTCTTAAATTGAAGGGTCCGATCATCCATTTTTAGGACTCCGTTTATTTTATGCCTGCTTGATGGATTTTATTATGATTTCGAAAAAATACAAAATTTATTCTCTAGAAGTTTCAAATACTTTAGATCATATTTAACGAAGTGGATCGTCGATTTGGAAGCTCCATAATCGAAAACAACTTATAAGTACGAAGGGTCCAATACTCATAAGAGTATAGTAGCCCTACTATATATATATTGTAACGACTCAGCCCACTAGCAATAATAATTCGTTGGGCCCAAAATGCTTAAGCCAGTTATTATTATCAATGTCTAAGTCTCTTATATACACAATCACATCCCCATTCCTATCCGATGTAGGATTATTGGGGTGTGACAGACTCCCCCTGTTAAGGCCCTGACGTCCTCGTCAGTCCAATCACACACACAGCCCAAGATCATTTGGCGATGTGAGGCTTGTCTCGCTAGCCTTGTCATCCAGATCCCGGCTCAGCCGAGACTCGTCATATATTTCTAGCTGGTGAACCGGTTCTGATAGCAAATATAACGATTCGACCGGCTAGCAATAATAACTCGTTGGGGCCTAACACCGGTCCAAAATACTTAAGCCCACTTATTATTACTATTGTCTAAGCCTCTTATATACCCAATCACATCTCCATTCCTATCCGATGTGGAATTATTGGGATATATATATATATATATATATATATATATATATATATATATATATATATATATCACCAACAACTTGGTACTTTTANCAGCTTTCATAGTATAGGAGATATAGAGATTATCGTATCATCGAGATGAGTATATATATATATATAGATACATATATATATAGACATCGTGCCTCGCGAGGCACGATGGCTATCATATCGGATCGATATATATATATATCGATCCGATATGATAGCCATCGTGCCTCGCGAGGCACGATGGCTATCATATCGGATCGATATATATATATATCGATCCGATATGATAGCCATCGTGCCTCGCGAGGCACGATGGCTATCATATCGGATCGATATATATATATATCGATCCGATATGATAGCCATCGTGCCTCGCGAGGCACGATGGCTATCATATCGGATCGATATATATATATATATATATATCAGGCCGACCCTATGATAGCTATCATGCTCTGTAAACCACGATAGTTCAAAAGACGGCAATCTACATGAAGAAAATAGTAAAAATTGGTAAGCTAATATGATAAGTTGATTGGTGGGTGAGTTGGGATCTCTCGGATGTAGTAGGGTTGGTGTGTAAAAAATTAGGTTCCCATCTTTTGAATTATCGTGGTTCAGTAACCACGATAATTATCATAAGGTCGGATCAATATATATATATATAACCACGATAATTATCATAAGGTCGGATCAATATATATTTTTGACCTTTAGATCAGCCCCTTTAATTATTTCTAATATTTGGATTAATATTATTACCTTGTGGGAACCATAGTTAGTTAATTCGGATTCGGCAAAAATTCGGTGTGGATATAATACGCATAAAATTCGTTTATTAATTTTTAAATTCGTTGAAAAATTCGGCTTAAAAAACGGATTTGGTATAAAATATAAAATATAAGATATAAAATATAAGATAATTTATATTTAAAAATAAAAATTATAAGTTTTTTATTCATATTTTTAATAATTCGGTAATAATTCGCAAATAATTCGGCCGGCCCAAAAATTCGCGAATAATTCTCTTTCTTTGGAAAAATTCGTAAACGGTCTCCGTTTAATTCGGATTTTCAATAATTCGCGACTAATTCATGAATAATTCACGAATTTACTAACTAGGGTGGAAACTACTCAACCCTAGTCTACTAATAGTACCAAGTTATTGGTGCAGGTGCTACTAAGTCATGATCTAGAGTGCCATAATTTGGTATACCAATTCATTTTACCTACTTGATAATAACTTATTTTATTTTTTAAAAAGAGATTTGTGTCAAATATAATATTATTTTCTAGACTTTTGATCATACTTTTTATTAATATTTTTTGTTTTCGTCCAAACAATTTTTTATTAGGGTCTACTTGGATGCAAGAACATCTTGTGCATAATAAAATAAGCCATTTTTTGAATAAAATATGCTATTCTATTAATTTATGATTGTCAAAATCTTTCGAATATCCAAAAATAAATTTCTTTCTCGCAATAAATAAACTCGCAATTTTCAATCCCCAACCCACCAATGAAGACTAAACAGTTACGTGAATAATAAAAGGATAAAAAAGAAAATAAAAAGAAAAGAAAAGGAGAGTCCAAATATGAGACTGTTTACTAGTAGATGACTAACAAATTTTTTTTGAGAGAAAGATACCATGCTATCTGCTTCGTTTATTTCATTTAGAAATAAATTTAGCTAAAAATATGAATCAACTAGGATTTGAACTTGGGTCTCGAGTATCAACCATCAAGCTCTTTATCACTTGCACTAGAAACGGTCGATGCAGAAGACTAACAATTATTAATGGAGATGGTATGTAGAAATGAGAGAGAATTTTTGTTCACCTGAAGGAAATAGAAAAAAAAAAAAGGAAAAAGTATGGTGAACCCCTTGAACTTTAGGATATTTTGAAATCACTGACTTAAATTTGTAGATGACACCCTCACCTATATAACGAGTTCTGAAATGACACCCCAACCTTAACCTTTTTGATTAAAGACTTTCTCAACTTTCAAAAATTGGCCTAATTATGCTATACTGCACCTTGCTTTAGTTTTTTATTTTTTGAAAAAAATTTCTACACCTTTTTTTTTCTCTTCAAAAACACAATTAAACTATTTTTTTAAAAATATTATATTATAAGCAATAAACATATAACTTCTAATAAAATCTAGTAGTTTTATTTAAATATGCTGATTAAAGGTGGAAAACATATAACTTGATCGAATCTTTCAATTAATCTCTCCCTTCTAGGTTTTCTTTTCTATCATTTAACCAATATTTTTTAATAGAATTATTAGCTTTTATATAAATAAAAAAATTGTTGGAAGTTGTATAAAAATTGAAGATAAAATAATAATTTAGTTATGCTCTTTATCTAAGGAAAAAAAAAAAGGGGTACAAGATAGTAAATAAAAACAAGTCTAAGGTACATTGGGGTGTATTAAGCCTTTGAAAATTATTCTAATTGCTTTGAATAAAAAATTGTTAAAATGTAGAGTATTTATTGGCTAAATTATTAATTATTTTAATTTTATTTATTGGAAGGTAATAAAATTAGAAAATTTAATAAAATTATGGCAAAATTTATAAAATATTTAACAATTTTGTTATATATGTAAGCATCACTTAATTATGCAAGATTGAAAGCTCAGAAGATCTCAATTAAAAAATGTTCTATAGTTGGGAGCCCTTCATAAATTTTTGGGAAAACTTCAAACCCCCCTGTGGTTTCGCACTTTCTCACTTTAGTACCCTGTGGTTTAAGTGTATCAATTTGCCCCCCCTATGGTTTTATTTTTATCTTTTCGGCAGCTTTTTTCTTAATATATTGTTAAATTATATACAAAAAACTTCAGATACTCATATAGATTTATCAAATATTTACTTTAGTATCCTTTAATTTTAACTTTGTCATTGATTTAAGGAAAAAAAAATAAAATTGATAATAGAAAGAGAAAAACGAAATTACATGGGGGCAAATTGATACACTTTAAATTACAGAGTACTAAAGTAAGAAAGTGCGAAACTACGGGAGGGTTTTTAAAGTTTTCTCTAAATTTTTACTAAAAATATAAATAATAATAAAAAAGAAAGAAATAGGCTCACCAACCAACCAACCAACCAACTCCCGGGCCCACAGGAAATCGAGACTCTCGCCGGTCAAAATAGGCTCACCTACCCCCTCCTCGCCCCCGCGCTGCTTTAAGATTCGTGCACGATCAAAGCCAGTCTCGTTCACCCATTCACTGCTCGCCACGTGGAGAAAATACGTATATCTTTCGTAGTCCCGGTGTACCGGTCCACTCATAATCCACGCAACGCCCGAGGAATTAGGCGCGGGGGGTTGGTGGGAGCGAGCAAAATCTCGGACTATTTCACTCTCCCGAATTTTACTAATACCCCATCCCCGTATCCACCATAGTAGAGAGAGATAGAGAGAGAGAGAAAGAGAGAGAGAGAGAGAGCGAGATGGCGCAAACGACTATCGCGAAGGGCTTGGAGGCGAAGCCCCTTCTCTCTCCTCCGGATCTCTGCGGAGCTCCGAGGGCGACGGCGCGGCGATCTTCTTCCTCGCTCGCTCTTCGTCCCCGATCTAAGGTTGGGGGTTTCGGAGCTCTGAGGATCGTCAGCAATGGCGGAAGAAGGGCACAGCTTAGGGTTTCGGGTTCGGTGGCGGCGGCGCCCGAGAAGCCCTCGACGGTGCCGGAGATCGTGCTCCAGCCAATCAGGGAGATATCGGGCACTGTTAAGCTCCCCGGATCTAAGTCTCTCTCCAATCGGATCCTACTTCTCGCCGCGCTCTCCGAGGTGAGATTTTGATCTTCTTCTTCGTTTTGGGGTCATTTGGGATTGATGAGTGGAAATTTGGCAAATTTGGACGGAAAAGATCATACATGTAGGGCTTCTTTTTTTTCTTTTTTTTTTTTAAAGTTGATATGAGGTAGATTTATGTACTTTCTTATGAATTAAATGGTGATTGATTCTTTGTTTGAATTATACGTAATTGAGATTTACTTAAAATGTAATGAGGCCATTTAAGGACTGCCAATTTTGAAATAGACTGCTCAACTATACTTCGGTTGCAGCCTCTCAAATTTTTATTGTTTAGATTTGAGTTTGTTTTACCAAATAGATATGTTGTTTACGGTAAAATCAATTATTTTGTCAGCTATCCGCCACAGTTATATTAGCTGAAAGAGTGTTCTAAACAGTTAAATTTAGCTGTTTCGCCATTAAATTCAATGAGATCGTTAATATAATTGGTAAAATCAAAAGAATCAAAAGTTCATGGGCGGCGATCAAAAGGAAAAATGGTTGAGGGATCTATTACAAGGAGGCCTTTTGAGGGGGTGTCCCTGTACGTCTTTAGCTTAAGCTTTCGATGCAAGTCTTACATCTGCTCTGAAATGTGATCTGATTATTTTTTTGCATGTGTTTATAGCATTCCTTTATGAATGTATTAATTTGTTGCTTGTAACTGTATTGCTGCAGCTGGAAATGTAACTTTGTTCCATTTTTATATGGTTGAAGAACAACCTGCAACTCAATGCAAGGACTTTTTTCCTCTGCATAGAAATGCAGAAAAATCAATCCTAGTTGCATATAATTCTGCATTAAACTGTTCTTGTTATTTTGAATGGTTTGTACTTTGTAGTCTGCCGAGAAAAAGTAGTTGCGAAATGTCAATCAATCCCTAAGTTGACAATTAGGAGATGATTACTTTTATATTGATTTTACACGAATTCCTCAATTTTATTTTATAAGTATGTTGCTTCAATTCTGCTTGGGTAATTATCTAATACTGACATTGTGTTGGTCAGGGTACGACTGTTGTGGATAACTTGTTATACAGCGATGATGTTAAATATATGCTTGCTGCTTTGAGAACCCTTGGGCTCTCTGTAGAAGATGATAGTGCCACAAAAAGAGCAACAGTTGGAGGTTGTGGTGGGAAATTCCCGGTTGGGGAAGAGTCAAATAAAGAAGTTGAGCTCTTCCTGGGGAATGCAGGCACTGCTATGCGTCCTCTGACTGCTGCTGTTACTGCTGCTGGTGGCAATGCAAGGTCTTTCTATGCATACCTTTTTGGGATTAACACATTCTTTTATATACATATGATGTTTTCTTTTGGCTCAAATGTATATCTTTTTCCAGTTACGTGCTGGATGGGGTGCCAAGGATGAGGGAGAGGCCTATTGGAGACTTGGTTGCAGGATTAAAGCAGCTTGGTGCGGATGTTGATTGTTTCTTGGGTACCAACTGCCCCCCTGTTCGTGTCAATGGAATGGGAGGCCTTCCTGGTGGAAAGGTTAGGCTTCCATCTATATTCATGAATTGGTTATAAATAGATGGTGCATTTTTCCATGGTCACATGAGTTCTAAGTAATTGTTGCATTTTTTCATGGTAACATACAACTGAGCTCTGTTGTTGGAACCCAGGCAACTGATCACTTGACATCAGTGGACAACTCACAAATAGGTCTAATTAAAGCTTTATTTTTTTATTGTTGTTTTGTTTGATAAATTGAAATTATTTTAGAGCAAGGATTGTCGTGCCATTGGCACGGCCCATACCAGTGTCGGCACGGCCCTCAGTGCCAGTGGCGCACTAGCAGGGTTTGGCATGATTTTTTTTTTTTATTTTCAGGTAATGTTAGCCTTTTAGGATGTTTCAAGGTTTATAATGCACATAAACTTGATCCAAATTGTTTCTCTTATTCAGTCCAGGTCGAAATAGTCATATACAACTCATGAAAGTATATAAATGCTAATATAAGACTAATAATTAATAACATATAATATTAGAGATAATTCAATATACCCAAATCATAACTCTAAGTGCCCGTTTGGTTCGGTTTGTAATATTCTTGTAATACTCAATATTTTCTATTTAAAATATTCAAATCATTATCATTCCACTCAAGTTGGGTAGTTGTAAAAGGTAATGAAATAGTGAAATCATTATAGATTTTTAGATGGTAGAAATACTAGATTATCATGGGTTGGAATGCATTCTCATTTCTATGATTGATGGAAATCATTGGTAGTCTATTAATAGAAATATATTAGTTCTTGAAATCTCCCAACTCAAGTGGCTGATAAGTTAGTAACAAAATTGTCATTTCAAATATAAATATACAACATTTCAGGAATATCACAAACCTTGAACCAAATGGCCCCAAGTTTTAACTTTTATTTTCCATTGCTAGTAATACATTAGTGCCTTGGTGGTGGATCATACTCCTAATTGTCATCGTCGGTTACTAGATTGATCCCTTGACTGTATAAATATTGCTGATGCTGGTGAAAGCTCATTTGGTGGTAGAACATCGTGTAATACTTTGCGGACATATATATTATCGTGAATTGTATCGTGATGTACGCCTACCACCATAACCAGCACTGGCACATGAGCGCGGTGACACCATCAGAAGATCTCTTTTGATCGTTAAAATAGGAAAAAATGAGTAAATAGATTCGTGTCAAATCTTGTTGGTTCGGCACGAACGGGCATGGGACTATATAGGGGTGGCACGCCGTGATACGGGGTGATACTGGGTTGGTATGCCACGGTATAGGACGCTAGGCCCACAGTTTTTGGGTGCCAAGTAGCATAAACTTGTGCCACATGCTGGTACGCCACCGGCATGATACGGCACGGGTGGCACAGGCAATCCTTGTTTTGGAGCCATAAGCATGTGTTTTCAATTGGGTTTTCCATAAAAAATGTTGTTTTGCTTGTTTGAGCATCATCATCTTTTGGATTTCTATACTCTTATGCTGTCAGCAAAGGAGACACATTCTACAATTTGCTATCAGTAAACTACTTACAAAATACATGCGACAACAATTGGATGAAGTAGCTGAGACCGACTGCTTGTTAGCATACTAGTTTTGCCTTTGGTTTTGGTGGGATGAAAGGGCTGTCTGATGAGACATAATTGTCCATTCTTTAAATATAGGGTCAATTTCGAATGTGTCCCTTAAAACTTTAAAAATACCACAAATGTCCCTTCAAAGTTGTTAATATCAGCGTCAGCCCACAAAATCCATAAATTGTATCGTAAACACTCTCGGCTAACGTCCATTAGAAAACGTGTAGTTAACACACGTTAACAGGAAATTTTACTTGAGTTAAAACATGAAATGACTAATTTGCTCCTTGTTTTGCTAATTATAGTTAATATTTTGACTATCTTGAAAGACTAATGAAAATATTTTACACGCACTCATTAATTAGATTTCCATGCCCACACTCCCAAACCCTAAACCCTATGTCACGCCCTGGGGTCCAGCGTTACCCGGGCTTGCCAACAGATTCGCCGCATACACATAAAGCCCTATGTACACGAAGCGATAGGAGCATCTGTAACAATACATGAACCACTACTACAGAGTAACAGAGCTACTAAAATAGAAATAAATAGTCACATGTACATACATGTAATCCAAGGTATAATATAACCAAAAGTACAACATCATCACCTCACAACTCTGAACAGTAAAAAAGATATAACTGTATGTACATGACTACACAAAAGTGAACTATCTCCACAAAAAGGGGTCCTTCTCTAGAGCAGCGACTGGGGTAGATAGGGATCTAGCTCGCGACTCCCTTACCTCGATTAGAAGCTGCAAGAAAAAGTGGCAACCGCGGGTGTGAGAACAACTGTAAAACAAAATAGTCCTCAGTGGGTACCGTCACCGACTCCAACGGCCTATCCACTACGACATCAACGCAAGGTGGCCAGACTTCGGAGCGGCACTCTTGGGCGCGACCCAATCGAGTATGCAAGCGTGTCTCTGTCAAGCTCGATCAGGCTCATGTAGGTTATAATCAATATAAATGAGTCAAATTGGTTTAACAACCAAGGCTCACGTACCCTCGACACAATCTGATGCAAGAAGTAAAGATTTGGATCCACTGTCAGTCCCGATGAAACCCGACAGTACGGAATAGCCTAAACTCTACTGTAAAAATAGGCTCTGCATCTCAGCACAAGCGTAATCTCAACCTACGCTAATCCTCGTATCCACCTCGCACTAACAGCAGTGATACAAAGGGAGAATTAGCTAGGTTTTGATGGTTTTCTCCTAAGTCAAATCCCAATTCAGCATGTAAAATTTATCTAAAATCATTATATCATGCTTCAAATTCAGATTTCATTTAAAAAAACAAGCAAATCAATGAATTCAAGCTACTAACAGGGTAATATGATACAAATATAGCATGCTGAAATTCTCTACAACTTAGGAGGGATTCCGAAGTATTTGGTCAACATTAACCCACCTTATTTGCTAATCCAACCACGGGTTGACTTGAAACTCCGTGAATACCTTCCCCTAACTCCCAAGTAAAAGGAAAGTGATGCCGAAGTCCGAAAATCCCTGCTGGAAGTGATGAAATTAGAAGTCGGATAGTTTCCAACGAAGATCAACATGTCAAATGAATTCGAGTTCCGAATCAAATTTACTTAATTCGGAACTAATGTACCTTATAATTCAGCTTGGAGCAACTTTGAATCAGCTACAATTTAGCCATAGGTTAGCTAGAATCCCTTAAAAATCGCTCACAAGAAAGTTGGAGTCACAACTTGCAAAGATGAAGCTTCCTTATCGAAAATCAGCACTGCGACCAAAATTACCTCAATTGAAGCTCAATTCCACAACAATTCGGCTAAATAACTTGCTCCCCTAGCTTCTCACAATCAAGTAGTCCAAGAGTAGGTTCCAATTTATCATCTTGAAACATTAAAATGTAACAGTTTCACGCTCAAGTTCAATGGCCACTACTGGAATGCACTGCTGTAGCTGCTGGACTGCACCTTGGTGCTGCGAATTTCTTATTCCACAAGAAAATCCAGGGAAAGATAAGGCTAGGGGGCGATCCACGAGTAATCTTTGACTTCTATACTATAAGAAAAATCTATTATTCATCACGAAATTCCATCACAATTGAGAAATAGAGGTCAAGAATTCAGCTTCGATGTAAAAGCTGTTTTTCGGTTTTTGACCTCAATGAAAACTGAAATTCTCACTCATCTTACCTCCAAATTGGTCCAAACAAGATTCTAACCCCAAGAGAAAGAAGTCAAGATCACTTCCATCCCTTTCAAAGCTTACCTCCTCGAAGAAATTCAAACGGATTTATCAAAATCTGAAGTTGGTTCGGTTCAGTCCAGAAAATCAGCATTGCGCCATCGATGATCAACTTTAAAATTAAAGCTACTAATCTTTAAATCCAGCTCAAGGGATGAATAGCACCCCAACAACCCCAATTCAAGTTCCGAACTTTCAATTTCGAAATTAGAGCTCTAAACTCCACCTAGTTTGGCCCCTAACCTCAGTTGATCCTGCTGCCAGCCTGTAGAGAAGTTGCTGGCAGATTTGTTGCTGCAGCTTGCAACCAGAGTTGCTGGCAGTAATCCCAGCTCCAGCTTAACCATCCGCTACTGCAGCAATTGGGTGAAAAAGAGGGGACAATATGATAAACCAGAAGATGAATTACATCTATTCCCCTGCTATAGCCTGCTGCCATAACCCAGCTGACTGCTGCTTCTGCTGCTGCTGCTGAATGCATCCATGTTGTTGGCAGCAGCAGTGGCTCAGCATAGTGCGCAGGGAAAGGAAAATCCCAGATGAAAAGAAGATGTAGAAGGAGCTGAGTATGGAGGAGAAGAAGTAGAATTACTACCCTCAACGTTTGAAACTACTGAGCACAAATCATCTCATGTACTGCTGCTCCGACACTGCACTTGATGCAGCTTGTAGATTCAATCCAATTGCAGCCAACTCTTCACTGCAACTGCTGCAAGATGGATTTGTTGCAGTTGAAGGCTAACTGCATCAATGCTGCTGGCAGCAGTAGCTCCCTGGTTCCATGCGCAGGGAGTGGAAGGAACCAGAGCAAAGAGAAAGGGAAAAGGAAAATAAAGAGGAAGAGAAGATGGAGGGGAAGTTGGTGGATAAACTCAGCAGGTCACAAGACTCCAAAATTCCAATTAGGGGTAGTTGGAGAGAGGTATATGGCACCCTTGACCTCATTTAAGGCCACTAACCTGTTCCACCAACAATTAATTCCAATTTCCGCCTCATTATACCATCAATTTTGCATCGAAATAATTTCAACTCATCTTGATACTCATTAGAAATGTCGACGAGTCGCCGAAATTGTAATCGTTTCGGCAGTTAAAATTTTCAGAACACTACACCCGAAAACCCTAAAAATTCTAAAATCCTAAAACCCTAAAAACCTTGAACCCTAATAAAAATCTAAAATCCTAAAACCGTAAAACCCTAAAACCGTAAACGCTAAACCCTACAATCCTACACTCTAAACCCTAAATCGCTCAATGGACGAAACGGGCAAATAACCAAATTTTAAACGGAGTTATCAATAAGGAGAATATAGATAGTTTCATGCAATTAAAAGGGTATTTTTGATATTGACAATTTTTTCAAGGTATCTATATAATTAGGGGTAGACAGAAGGGTGCTCAGGAAATTTACCCTTAAGTATATGTAATTGGTTGCGTTGATATTCTGAATGGAAATTTCAATTTCAATGCTTCAGGTGCTATTTGTTAGTCAAGTACTTTCTCTAATGTGTTCTTTTCCTCTTTTCAAATTCAATAATCCTTAGTCCACCGGTACTTTCTCTTATGGTTTTGATTGGAGTAAAGAGGAAGTACTTGACAAGCTCATCATTCCCTTGCTATTCCTGTTACCATGTGCATAGAATCAGAATAAAGAATCATCCATTCGCCTATTTCTATTCTTGTTTTAAAACGTTCTTTATTTGGTTTATTTCACTGCAAATGTTGTTTGATCTGTTTGTGAACCCTTTTTTTCCTTATCTTTTTAGGTGAGACTCTCTGGATCCATAAGCAGTCAGTACTTGACTGCTTTGCTTATGGCTGCCCCCCTGGCTCTTGGAGACGTCGAAATCGAGATCATAGATAAACTCATATCTGTACCTTATGTCGAAATGACTTTGAAATTGATGGAACGATTTGGCGTCACTGTGGAGCATTCTGATAGTTGGGATAGGTTCCTCGTAAAGGGTGGTCAAAAGTACAAGTGAGTATAGAGATCACAAAAGATTCACTCAGTTAATCTCTCTCCATGATGTTATTGGCTATATTAATTTTCATTTTCTTTTGTATCAACATCTCAGGTCACCTGGAAATGCTTATGTTGAAGGCGATGCATCAAGTGCTAGTTACTTCTTAGCCGGTGCTGCAGTAACTGGGGGCACTGTCACTGTTGAAGGCTGTGGCACTACCAGTTTACAGGTAATAATGTTTTTTCGGATCTATAATAATACTTGTAGTATTACTGATAATCTGTTCCAATTGAGGAACTCGCAGAATTTGGGTCGCTTTTATTTTCCCCCCCCTTTTTTTTTTCCAAATTTGGGTTAAGACCTTCTTTTATGTACCAAAATACCTTGGTCCGCTTGGTAGATGTTGGAACATTTGGTTAGAGATTAAGATAGAATGATGCTTCAAGGAAAAGCAGCTCTTGCTAGGGCAATGGTTACTGTGAATAATTTGTTGGGTGAGCCTGTGAGGTCATTTATGATGCTAAAATGCTTAGCAAGAATGAGTATGATATTCTTAAAAATTCATCAGTGAGAATCAGCAGGTGGGACCTTACAAGAATGAATAAGTGAATGGCTGAGATGTATTTGATAGCTTCCATTGATATTCACTGTGGTTAGATGAACCTAAGTAAGGTAGGATGCATTTATGTTCCTTGCAACTGTTGAGAAGCAGAATTTGAGAAGCTGTGAGATAGGAAGCTTCGGAAGGAGCTGGGGGAGTTGTCTTACTATTGCTGGATAAGCTTCTTATCTGGGAATTTCGTACAGCGGTACACCTTGAGCTGCAATTCTGCTGTATGCTCACTCTGAATTCAATGGTTGTTGTCTCGTGTTTCCTATGTTGCTTATAGATGTTGTAAACAATTTTTGGTGTTGGAAAATCTTATTTTAAAGATCCTAGGGATAGGTTTTTTTTCCTTAAAAAATCAAAAGTATGGATCTTTTATGCAAGTTGGCCATTTTAATTAGATATGGGTTTCATTCCTCTAGCCTCTTATTTCTTTCACATGAAATATGCAGGGGGATGTCAAATTTGCTGAAGTTCTTGAAAAAATGGGAGCGAAGGTCACATGGACTGAGAACAGCGTGACAGTAACTGGCCCCCCGCGTGATTCTTCCAATAAGAAACACTTGCGTGCCATTGATGTCAACATGAACAAAATGCCTGATGTTGCCATGACGCTTGCTGTTGTCGCGCTATTCGCCAATGGTCCAACAGCCATTAGAGATGGTAGAAACCTAAGAACATGACCTTCTGTTCTATTCCTTAGCATGCATGCCCTAGTCTTATCAACTGCAATTTTCTGTATTATTGGTTCGACAAATGTGCTATGCATTTGATGGTAACACTCTGGTTCTCTCTGCTTTGTTTAGTGGCTTCTTGGAGAGTTAAGGAGACGGAGAGGATGGTAGCCATTTGTACAGAGCTTAGAAAGGTTGGTTCAAATAACTTCCTCTCTCTCTCTCTCTCTCTTCTTTCTCTCTCTAACAGTCATTTCCATATCATGTGTTTGTGTAAAACTAGTTGGGCGCGACAGTGGAAGAAGGGCCTGATTACTGCATCATCACACCGCCAGAGAAGCTGAGCGTGACGGCGATCGACACATACGACGATCACAGAATGGCGATGGCATTTTCCCTTGCTGCTTGTGCCGATGTTCCCGTCACGATTAACGACCCCGGTTGCACCCGCAAGACTTTTCCCGACTACTTCGATGTCCTAGAGAGGTTCGCGAAGCACTGAGGCGGCCAAAATTATGGTTCCAGCAAAAAGGGTGTGCGAACTACGGCCTAAGATTAAGATTAGGAAGCAGATGCCATGAAAATATCATGGATAGCTTATGAGTGAGTGCATCTTGTTTTGTTTGTACAATAAGATGATTAATAATGTTGTCTATGTAGACTATAGTTTATTCTTATTTATTTGAAACTTATGTTACAAGCAATGTGAACTGTTTTCTTCAAATCTTTCATTTTGTTGAGTGATCACCCCGGATTCCTTAAAACTGATCTAGCCAAACAGGATGATAATCTAAACATTGGGCATCGATAATCTTTCATTTTGTCGATTTGGGGGTTTCTTAGGGTTGTTTTGGCGGAGGGATTGTTGAGGAGGCCATGACAGGAGTAGCGGAGCTCTAGGGCATGATCGTCGCCACCGCAACTCTACATTGGGCATCGGTAATCGCTACCCCGTTTTGTTAAGAAAAATCCAGTGGGCTTGGCTTGATTTTCTTACTTTCTATTCTCTTCTGAATTATTGTTTGGGCAAAGTTGATTTTTAATGCTGTTGTGATTGATTATTTCATCTCTCTTCTTCGCAGTTAATGAATTGAAATAGACAAAGAGTATCTCGCTATGCAAGAATTGGCCCTCTATGATTATCGAATCTGAGTGCGGGGCATCGATGAGTTGAGAGCCAAAAATTATGCATTTGATTATGTTTCTTCGGCAGCCAAAAACATGAAAAAAAAATAATACAAGAGTGTCTATTTTTAATATTAAAACAGGCAAGATTTGTAATTGTGTGGTGTATTGACCAGATGATGAGCTTGCTTACTGTGGGTGAAGTTTTGAATTGCAGTTATATTTTGAGCCACTATTTAAACTGTCCAATTTTTTAGTAGTCATTTACACCTGTGTTCTTTTTTTCCATTTTTTTACTTTTTTTTTTCTTCTCCTTTTTTCCCTCTTTTTAAGTGTCGTTGTGATGGTGTGCGTGCTGGTGAGGAATGGAGTTTCAAAATAAAAGTATAGATCAATGCATAGTTTTGAAATTCATTTAAGTTTCCAATTAATTTATTATTTTTTCACGTTATGTATTTTGAAAGTTCATGTTAGGATACTGGTTTTACCGACTTTTTTTTTTGTTCTTTTTTTTCGTGTTCGACATGTATTTTAAAAGTTCATGTTAGAAAACTGCTTTTACCAAATTTTTTTATTCTTTTTTTTCATGTTCGATAGGTATCCTACTATGTTGTCTTGACAATAGCATAGGACTGCTAAAGACTCCAAAATTTTATGTGGCTTTTTTTTTTTTGATTGAGTTGGTTTTTTTTTTTTTTTTTCCCTTTTTGTGCTATTATTGGATTGTTTTGAGGTGAATTACGGTCAAACTGTTGGTTTCTTTTAAATTTTTTTTTCTCTTTTTACTGCTTTGTATGCTCTTATATCACGTTCAATATGCCAATTGGTTTTAATATTTTTTTTATTGTTTCCTTTCGTACTCATCTACTGTTAGCAATTATGTTTAAGTTGAACTATTCCTACCGACCGTCTCTAGAGCAAGTGGCAAAAGGCTTGGTGGTTGGTACCCGATATCCAAGTTCAAATCCTAGTTGATCCATATTTCCAGCTAAGTTTATTTCTAAATGAAATAAACGAAGCGGGTAGCGTGCTACCTATCTCTCAAAAAAAAAAGAAAAAGAAAGTTGAACTATTCCTTTCTCACGCTTTGAACCCAAATTATTTTAAGTAGCTTTGTGATGACGGCAAATAATTAGAGTGCCTCATTCACTAAACATTCTTTGACTGGTAAAATTTGATGATACTGGAGAAAGAACTATTTTATATAATGAATGTTGTTAAATCTATTTTGGGTTATGGGAGTCAGATTAGAATACGAATTTGTTGTTTTTAGATGTATTTGTACAAGCTAAAAAAATATTTTTTCTGTTTTATCCGTTTCCTCTTTTTTTTTTCTCCTTGCATTCAATAAAAAATAATTTTTTTTCCAATAGGCTTTTTCTTGAATCTACCTAGGTAGAACTATTGTGTTGTTGTTCAAGTTTATAGAGAAAATAATAAAAGAGACAACATATGCTGTTGAATTTGGAGCAAAAAATTAGTAACTGATAAGTTTTCATGAACTATGCAGAATGTGTTAATCATTATTTGTTTGCATTTGTGGAATGGAAAGTAAATACAATGCTCGAAAAATAGCCATTGAAAAATGAAAATTTTATATTTTACAGCTTTAACTTGGTTATATTTTTTTTGTTTCTTCTTTATATTTATATTTATTTATTTAATATGTAAACTTTTATTAAAAAATTTTATCCACTGCATTGCGCGGGTTTTTACACTAGTACAAATTAAATGACAACATAGGCCATTTTGAAATTCAACCCCTTAAGTATTTTTTTTTTATTTGAGTTTGTATATTTAGTTAAGTTAAAAAAAGTATGAAATTTAATAGTCCAAACGACCGTTGGTTGTTGATTAATCTAGTTTTATTTGCTAAAATATGATTGAAGTTTTTAAATGATGTATTCACCAATGAAATTAATAAAATTACCAATTCAATTGGCTAAAATCACTTGATTTAAAAAAGTATAAAAGCCAAGGAGAAGGAAATAAAAATTTACAAGGCACTATCAGATTTGTAAATTGCTATTATTTCTTTTCTAATATTATCCTTTTCAAATAAAAATTTACACGGCACTATCAGATTTGTAAATTGCTACTATTTTTTTTTCTAATATTATCCTTTTGATTCATGTAGGTTGCTAACATGAATTTTGTAAATTTATATATAGAGTTTGTAAATTTATATATCAGATTTGTAAATTTTCATGTAAATTGCTACTATTTTTTTTCTACTATTTTTTTTCTAATAAATTTTCATGTAAATTTATAAATTTTTTTTTCTACTATCGTATAAATTTTCATGTAAATGTCCATTATACCCTTTCAAAATGAATGGTTAGATTTCAATACCTTTGGGCTATATTTGATAAGGGAGATATTCCAGTACAAGGGGGTATATTCCCTAAATAGGCCAATTTGGATAAAAAATTTATCAGTTTTGAGATTTTGCAAAAGTAGGCCACTATTTTGGATTTTGTAGATTCACTTCTAATTTTTAGAAAACTAACTAAAATACCCTTATTCCATTTTCTCTCTTATCAAATATCTCTCCGACTTCCTTCGCAGCCTTCCGCGATGGTAATGAAGGTGGTGGCGTATCCTCTTACTCTGCCTTTGCCCACGCAGACACCGACGTCGGCGCCTAAGGAGGAATTAGAGCCAGCGTGGGTAAGAGCTAAGCGACGAAGGCGATGAGGTTGTGGCCGAGACAGTGCTCACTGTTGCTCGTGAGGGTGAGGAAGAAGACGCCCCAGCACTTCTCTAAAAAGCACTTCCGGCGAAGGCGGTGGCAGCGGTAGAGGGCGAGGAAGAGATCGCGATAGTGAAAAAAGATGCAAAGAGTAAAAAAAAAAAAGAAGAGAAGAATAACAAATAAAAAATAAAAAAATAATTTATTCTAAAAAAAAGCTAAGAACCAGCGAAAAAAGAAGATGAAGTTGCACTATTTCAAAAGAACGTTGCACTATTTTAGACGAAAGTTAATAATTTTTTGAAAAAAAAATTACATCTTTTAATACTAAAGTTGCACTCCTTGGGCAAAAGTTGCATTGCTTCTTCTCCTCTCCTCCTTCCCTCTCCGCTTCCTCATGCTTCTTCTGCACCCATCTCCTCTCCGCCCTCAATTTCTGCCGCAGCAAATCCGCCACTCACCATACTCACTTCTAAAAACTCGCCAATCGGAGGGGTCAGAGGCGAGTGCGGCCTCAGTGGGGTTAAGAGCAAGGAGGGCAAGGAGTGCGTGGGCGTGAGCTTAGAGCACGCGGGGTGGAAAGGAGGCGACCGGCGAGCACAGAGCCTAAGCGGGGTTGAAAACCTTTGTGGGGTTGGAGGATCTAGTGAAGCCGGAGAGGCCATGCAAGAAAAAACAGTATAATTTTCACCCCAAAAGTAAAAACTTTCGTCCAAAAAGTGCAAATTTAGAATAAAAATAATAGCAAATATCATGACTATTCTATCAAATACGGTGAAAAATTTTACCCATTCAGATTTAGATAATTAAATACCCTCACAAAAATGCGGAAGATGACTTATGTTGGAGCAATGTAAAATTATATACATGAGCTGGGTGGGATTACACTTTCCTCAAAGAACATCCCATACCCATATTAGCATACTACAAAAACAATAAGAATAGTATCCTAACTAAATTTGTGCTCGATATATTAATCTTGGTCCCTCGTGGCGATTTTCCAGTCCAACCACTGTGAGACCCCAGATAGTCCTATATATAAGATATAATAGGGTTAAACTCTTAACCCGGCTTAAGCATTTTGGGTGGTGGCAAGACCCAAGAGGTTAAGAGAGTTAAGCGTGCTAGGACGGGAGTAGTCCTAGGATGGGTGACCCCCTGGAAAGTTGGGGCGTCACAGATGGTATCAGAGCCAATTACCAGCCGGAAGTGTGAGATGAGTCTCGGCTGAGCCAGGGTCTGGATGACGAGCTAGCGAGACGAGTCTCACATCGCCTGGTACTTGTGAGTCTGAGCCTGACGAGGACGTCAGGGCTTAAAGGAGGGGAGATTGTGAGACCCCAGATAGTCCTATATATAAGATATAATAGGGCTAAACTCTTAACCCGGCTTAAGCATTTTGGGTGGTGGCAAGACCCAAGAGGTTAAGAGAGTTAAGCGTGCTAGGACGGGAGTAGTCCTAGGATGGGTGACCCCCTGGGAAGTTGGGGCGTCACAACCACTCTCATGATTGTGATCCCACTCACACCCCAGCAATGTTACCCTTTTATCAACTCCTCCACCTGTATAACACTCATCATATCTTTCGATCATAGTGAGTGATTCACCGTGTTTCAAACATGATGCCCCTTGATCGTGTTTGAATAACCATCGCACTGCCACCATGCGATATGGCATCATACCGATAAAGTTTTTGCACAAAACAAGTCCAGAAAGCAAAGTAAGAAATAATGCAGGTATCGGGTATCTTGGTACATTTTTAGCACATCAACTATAGTCTCAGAAGCAGAAAACTAATCACAAGCTCAATTACAGGCAAAACAGCAGAATCATGTAAGTTTGCAATTGAGAAATAAATAAGAAAGAACAAGTCTCATGTATGTCGTATTCTCTCCCGCCAACCAATCCTAACTTTTGATTTTAGCATATTCGTAACTAACTAGTTCCCACAAGATAAATCTGCAAAAGAAAAAGCATAAAAAAAATTAGAAAACTGTACAGCAATTTTATGGAAAAACAAAACAAAATGGGCATCTCTTCACATATAATTTGAAAGAGAAGGTTCTAAAGCAACTAGCAGATTAATTAAGTTACTGGATCTAGGACTCGGTCAAGTGACAGTTCACATAAGGGTAACGCCTTTCTTTCAGCTGTTCAGCATCATATTGTTGTCCTAATAAAATTGAAAAAAAAAAAAAAAATACCGACCGTCCCTAGAGCAAGTCGCAAAGGGCTTGGTGGTTGGTACCCAAGACCCAAGTTCAAATCCTAGTTGATTCACATTTCTAGCTAAGTTTATTTCTGAATGAAATAAACGAAGCGGATAACGTGGTAACTTTTTTTTCTCTCAAAAAAAAAAAAGAAAATTGCCCACAATAAATATGTTTAGGGACTGAAGGGAGGTAAAGCTATCAAGCACACGGATAGGCTTAGGGCAAACAATAGGCATCAAGCTATCCCTGAAAGGGAAAGAAATGCATAACTTTTTAAGTCTGAAATCGTATGTCAAATCTTCAGCATGAAAAAACTGGTCCAAAAATTAGCAGCTCTAAATATAGAATATTTCGCTTTAGCAACCTCCACTACAAAACAACAATTCAATACCATTTCACAAATCAAACTTGATGCAGAGAGTCATTAGATGCCTACAGGGTCTTCCACAGCAACTGAAAAAGATTGTCATATATATATTTATTAAAGGAAAGACACAACATTTCTTTTATTTTTAGCTTTTTTAAATATATAGAGTGCCCTGTTGTATTACTAATGAATATGTTTGGTGTTACCTAATTTGTTTGGTCTGAAGAGAAAGAAAAATATAAAATACTGTTTTGTTTAAACAGGCTATTGATGTCCCAAATAAACCAAGAAAAGAAAAATGTGATATGTTTAATCTCAAGTTCATCGGAAAAGGCTAAAAAGGTAAAAGATGTCAGAAACAACATATAGCAGTTTTTTTTTATCATTTAACTTATGGATATAACTCGGCTTTGTAGATACTAGATACTTGAAATAATAAACAACATAATTTGAATAATATATCATGTTTTGAGGATTTCTAATCTAGCTATTAGCTTTATAAAGCTAAATCTCAATGATCTTGATGTCAATTATATTAGCTTTTTAGCTTTATAAATTATTTTCTTTTGTATCGGTTCCGACTATATTCATTCATCACCAGTAAAGTCAATTGACCTTATTTTTAACACCTAAAATGAACCATTAAGTAAACCATGAATCATCATTTGCACAAAATAATATATCATGACGAAAAATTATGAAATTTAGTTTCCAAATACTTTTAATAGTGTGTAGATCAAGTCTAACGGAGCCTATCGTCGATTTGTAAGCCGCATCATTGAAAACAACTTGGTAGCACGGAGGTCTCTGTGCTACCGATAGTATACCGGCCTAGCTCTCTCTCTCTCTCTCTCTCTCTCTCTCTCTCTCTCTCTCTCTCTCTCTATATATATATATATATATATATATATATATTTCGAGCTTTTCGAGCCTAATTCCAGCGAGCCCAATAATACTCAAGCTTGGCTTGAAATTAATTTCGAGCCTAAATTTAGGCTCAAGCTTGGCTTGAAATTAATTCGAACCGAGCTCAAGCGAGCCGAATATCGAGCTGGACGCGAGTCGAACACGAGCTAGCTCGCTCATTTGCCCGCCCTGTCTATACATCCTCCGTTCCACCCTTCATTTCACACCGTGTGAATTATAACTGCAAGTTTGAAAAATTAATTTGCAAAGAATTTGACCAAGTTTAGATGAAAAGCGATTTTTCTAAAGTGATTTTGTAAAGCTGTTTGGCAAAACCTTTTCGATGTTGGCATTATAATAAATTTTTTTACTAATTTTTATTTTAAAAAACTAAAAATTTGAATTTCAACTACAAATTTAAATTTGAATTAAAATTTTAACTATTAGATTTTAAATTTTAAATTTGCACAACATTTTAAAATTTGAAATTTTAATTTAAAATATGAAAATTTAAAATTTAAAATTTAAATTTTTAGTTTCAAATATAAAATCTAAATTTGAAATTTGAAACCTAAAATTTTAACATTTGAAAATTTGAAATTTAAAAGTTGAATATTAAAAATATAAAACTAACAATTTAAAATTTAAAATTAAAATTAATTAAAAATTAAAAATTTAAAAATTTAAAATTTGATTTTTTTAAATTTGGAAATTGTAATTTGAAAATCAAAACTTATAATTTTAAATTTTAAATTATAAAATTTCAAAATCAAAATTTTATCTTAAAATTTAAAATTTAAAATTTAAAATTTGATATTTGAATTTTAAATTTGAAATTTAATATCTAAATTTAAAATTTAAAATTTTGAAATTTGAAATTTAAAAGTTAAAATTTGAAATTAAAAAATTCAAATATAAATTTAAAATTAAATTTGAATTTAAAAATTTAAAATTTGAATCAAAAATTAAAATAAAAATTTGAGGTTGGAGTTGAAAATCAGAATACGATTTCAAAAGTAGGTTTTTGCTGCTTCCGATTTTAGGAAAACTGATTCTAAAGATCAGAATTAGATTTCGAAAATGAGGTTGTTAAACACTCTATTGAGCCAGCCATCACTTTTGGGTCCAAAATCATTTTTTAGAAGCGAGGCCAAACACCCACATGCTTGAATAATAGATGAATAATCTAGTGAAATATGTAACAACAGTATTTTGCAATATGAGACATCCTTTTATAACAACCAGTGTTCAACATAACAATTAAAGCGAGTAAGATATCTTAAGTAGATTAATGCAAATTTACTTCACCTGACATTAGGCGCCCCAAATTGGTGAAACTCAGAATATTCTCAACAGAGAAGTTCAACAATCAGCACAGATTCAAAGAATGAAGCTGTCACTAGGTAGTGTGAACTGATAATCAAAAAAACAAATAGTGGATTAATTGACTAGACATGCATTTTGAGCCATTTTAAGACCTTCAAAATACTAAAATTTCAAGTTTGGATAAGTACCCGTATAACAATGCAGGCACAGAATCAACTGAGCATCAGTTTTAAAAAGCTCGATTTTGTGAGATTTCATAGAGACATCTCGCTCAATCATGTTTTCATATCATCATTTGCTCATTAAAGTCATCCAAAAAATCTGAAGCTAAAATAGATTCCACAAAAACTATGAGCACTCGAGGCTCGCTCTTCATATAATTTAGAAAAGAGAGCAAATGGCATATATAGCAGAAAAGAAACTTCCGGTGAATAAACAACGGCCGGAAGTTAAGAGAGAGCTCTCCTCATTAACTCAAACAAGCCACAAACTTCAAATGATACTATGTAGCGACATAAATCAAGCATCAATGATATCTACTCAATCGAATTCATTTGAAACTTGACGAGTCATGTAGCTCAAATGAGCCAATTTCCTTTAGAAATGCTTGTTGTACAGCATTGATTTTCCTTTAGAAATGCTTGTTGTACAGCATTGATGAGTCATGTAGCATTGATTCCATCGCATTACTAACAAACCACAAAAAACGCGAATGTTTGGCCGAGCATCAGTTTTAAAAAGCTCGATTTTTGAGACATCAAGGACATCAAGTCTCAGCATCATATTTGTAGGTGTTACATCATCTGCCCAGCCTACCAATCCAACCACCATTAAATCCCGATAAGCTTGATAGAGAGAATTCAAAAAAACTAATAAATATTCTTCATTTTGCCATAAGACCGCCAATAAGAAGCTCACCACATGCAATCAAGAATACGACGATCTCATCTATCAACAAACCAACCAAGCACAAACGCGAGTACTTGGCAGAGCATCAGTTTTAAAAAGCTCGATTCTTGATACTTCAATGACATAAAATCTCAGCATCAATTTTGCAGTGTAACATCATCTGCTCAGTCCACCAACATAACCACTACTACTACATCCCTAATAAGTCGATGCATTCTAATCCGATAAAAATGCCCATGAAATTAGATAGAGATAGTTTGTACACAATCAAATCTACATGTAAAAAGTCTTAAACAAAAGTTGAAAATCCACCGCTAGTTATCAAGCGTGAGGGCCCAAGTAGTCCCAAGTTCAATTCCTAGGAAACAGGTACCGAAAAAAATTTAGAAATTTCTTTTTATATAAAACACATCTAACGGGATAAATAGTGGGGTTGGGGTTTTAGAAGAAGTATGTAGGGAAATTTCTCTCCTCCATGGGGAGGAGAGAGATTTCCCGCCTTACTTAGCATCTTGTCTCTTGCTCCTCTCACCAGATCATCAACTATAGTGATGAATCCAACAGATATGGTAAGACCAAAACTGAAGAAAATAGGGAAATATCGAGGAGAAATCTGCGGAATGATCGGAAACCCTAAACCCTAATAAAAGAAAAGAGGCGCAAGGCGCTTGCTCCGCTCCTCTAGGTGCTCGCGCTGTCTCCGCGAATAAGAGGCGGCGGATTGGGGTTTCGATAATGGGCGGCCTTTTAAATTTATATTTATAGAGGAAAGAAATAGTAAAACTCGACTATGGGGCCCAATTGCGAATCAGATTATTGAAGGGCAAGGACGTTGATTGGAACCATAGTTAGTTAATTCGGATTCGGCAAAAATTCGGTATGAGTATAATTCGGATAAAATTCGCCTTCTAATTTTTAAATTTGTTGAAAAAAAGGGCTAAAAAACGGATTCGCCAATTATTCGGATACGTGATTTATACGGATATTATACGTTCACCAATTAAAAATTCGGGATAAAAAATTCGGCTATTAAATTAAGTTTTTTTTCTCTCAAGATTTATGCTATTAGCATAAATACTCATATTTTTTTAAGAATATAAGAATAAAGAGCTAGAAAATTAAACTAATTAAGTAAAAAAAAAATAGTAAACTATATTATGTAAAATATAAAAGGTTCACATACAAGCATAGTTAGAAACTAAATACAAGATGAAACTGGCACTTTGCATAGTGCATACTAGCATATCTAAATTCTAAAGTCTAAACAGTAAACAAATAAAAGATACATAAAAGACCACTGAGTCAATGGTCCATGAAAGACCACAACAAAATTTTCCTTTTGCAAGTGCGACAAGATCATGAATGAAATTGATTAGGTATAATACAAGAGTTCCTGGTCCCTAAGTTGATTAAGATTATTCAGCTCTATGTTTGGGTCTTCTTTGTGCATAACAGGGAATGGACACATTCAATTTAAGCACTCGAGCCATTTGTGTATAAAAAAGTATCCATCAGATGGACTAAAAGCTTCCAACTTTTGCTTTGAAGAATGAAAACTCAAATCGTACCTGGTTCATAAAGAACCACCCGATTACTGATCCATCGTTGGATAGCGGAAGCGGAGGCGGAAGCGGAAGAGGAAGAGGCGACGAGGAGGGTTTCGATTTCTGAAGAGTGAAGAACCCGATCTTCGATGTGGCCCCGCGGGGGCTTCCGATGGCGTTCGGCGAGCGGCCGGAAGGGAAGGGATGGGGGCTGGGGTCGGTCGGTGGCAGGGCCGCACCGCCGCCGCAGGGGTGAGAAGTTAGGGCAAACCCTTTTTTGGGAGGGGTGGGGGTGGGAGAGGGGCGATCTTATAAGAAAGCGTTTAAAAAAAAAAAAAAAAAAAAAAAAAATCTGTTTTGGGCTACCCGGCAGGCCCGCGAGTCCGCGTCGCAACGACCGCGAGCGCCGTTCTTTCGGGGCGAACTATTCGCGAACCGCATATAATTCCTGAACAATTACTTTTATCCAAAAATTTACATTTTTTTCCGAATTTTTGGAAAAAATCTAAAACAGCTGTTTAATTCGATTTTTCAAAAATTCGTGAATAATTCGCGAATTAACTAACTATGATCGGAATACAACAGCATAATGGTTTTTTATTTTCACTAAAAATTATTTAAATTTTTGTGAGCCCTAACATTGAGGTCCTATTTGGATACATAATAATAATAATAAAAGGCCAATTTGCATAAATAATTCACAAGTTTTGAGCTTTTATAAAACTAGGCTGTTTTTTTTTTATTTTGCGAATTCGAGCTGAATTTCAGAAACTCACCAAAATACCCTTATTCCTTTCTCTCTTTCTCTCCTTTTTTTCTCTCATTTTTTTTTCTCTATGAGAGAGGCGGAGGCGGAGGCGGAGGCGGAGGCAGTCTGCCTCCCTTTTACCCCCCGCGCCCTCGCCCGTGTCCATGCACCACTCGCCCTCCTCGCCTTCGACTCCATCAAGGCTGCGCTCGTCGCCACCCTTTGGGATGCCCTTCCTCGCCTTCGCCCCATGCACCCTCGCCTGCGTCCGCTCACCCCTCTCCCCCCGCCCTCCTCGCCTCCAATCCTACTGAGGTTTCGCTGCTATCCTCTTTTTATCTCTCTGAGCCTTCTCCACTGCCTCCGCGGCCCTTCGCGACACACCTTCACCTCCATTTCCACTGCAGCAGATTTTTCATCCACCAAACCTATTTTTGATAACTCGTCGTCCTCACCACTGTCGCCGCCGCCACTGACGAAAAGGAAACGCTTCTCGGTGCCAAGAAGCTCGCTGACAAAGGAGGGGGCTGTAAGGAAATGTATGCAGCGGAAATAAATTTTATTTAAAAAATATGATCCAATTATATATACTTTAATATCATAATATTTATGATATTAATATATATATGTATCAAGATCATCTCGTGTGACACATAAAATTATTATTCTAATCTAATTAGAAGAAGGGTTCGAATTTCAACCTGTGCAAACTACCGAAATTATTTCACGGTTGATGTAGATCTGAACTTCTGGTCCTTTGAGCCGCACAAGTGTTCGGCCTCTATGTGTATCCACAAAAGGCTGCTTCGGGATCTGCGCTTCATACAATTACAGTATAATCTCGAAACTCCTTTCGTAATCTCTTGTGTCAATGTGGAGAAAAAGTAATTCTCAAATTGTGCTAGCAATTTCAAGAGGATTAACTATAAAGACCAATTAATATAGGAGACCACTCTCTTATGATTAAAAGAGAGCTCTATATAGTTGAAAAGCTTTCTCTCTTTGTTTGTATTCTACTTCAAATCACCTATGATCTTTTTTCGTCATTGGGAGATCCATCTATTTAAAGCTGAGGCCAAATGTAGAGAGACGAGATAGAGGTAGAGGAGCGTGTTGGATGTGGCCCACGTGATATATTCAAGGCGATCCATAAAGATACGGTCAATCTATTTAAGTCGATCTATAAAGATATTTTAGATCCTACGGTTAGGATGTATCTGGACACGTCCTTGATGGACGAACGTGATTTAACATCCTTACATTAAGTTATATATAAATATGTAACATACGGGAGTCCCGGTCTAACCCTAATCCAATTGTCTGTGACGGCTCCATCTCCGGGGATAAGGGAATTAGACTCGAAATCTTCTTGCAGATCACGAACGAGGACGAACCACGAGCAAGGATCGCCGCTTACAAATCAGGTACAGAAATCGAAATCATGGCAGAAGGTACGATCTAGTTTTTTATAAAATTTCTAACATGTGGTATCAAAGCCGGACCTTTTGCCGGATCTTCGTTTTTTTCTAATTCCTTTTCATTAAAGAAAAATAAATAAATATATTCACCGATTAGTTTGCGTTAATTGTGACGTCGGCCGACCTCAATTGAGATCGGCGTTCGGAGGAACGGCATCGCTTGTCTGGCCGCAATCGAAATCGATGAAATTGCACCGCTTTAGTAGGCGTCCCTTCACAGTGGCCGCATAAAGCAAGCCCCATTGGGATGAGGGGTTGCGGCTCGTAATTAAAAAAAAAAAAAGAAAAAAGAAAAAAGAGAGAGGCAGCGTGGCGGACTCGGGCCACCACGCCACCCGGGGGAGGCATGAGGCGCGGCCCACAAGGGGCCGTACTAGGCAACCTGTAGTGGGGCTGCTTAGGTGGCGGTCATTATTGACCGCACAATGCAGCCCCATGTGGGGTTGCCTCAGGTAGCGGTCCTATCAACAAAAAATGTATTTATTTATTTTTCTTTTAATGAATAAGGATAATGATATATAGTATATACATATAAAGATATGTATATATATATATAATTTTGGTTTATAATTTTCTTTATAATATGACTTGTTTATAAAGAAGTCTATATATTAAAATTATGTATAACTTTTGGTATTTGTTATATTTAATTTTTGTTCTACTCGTTTGTTTATTCATGATATAAAGTAGTATGTTTAGTTTAATATTTTATAGTATATTTTTGCATTATTATTCTAAACATATATAAGGTGATCATGAAAATTTTAGAGTAGAAAATATAGACTTCATACAGTTTATAAAATTTGAGTCACATAAAGTTATAAAGAAAATTACTTTGGACTTTTATTTTTCCGCTGCGTTTTGGAATAATGTGAAATTTTTGATCATTCAATATCATATAAAGGTTAATGTGAGATTAATTATGTCTAGGAGTAGCCACAGCATCCTAGTCATGATATTTGATCACTTATGGTATTTTTATAAGATGATATTGATTTAAAGTTAACTCGAAATTCATATGGATTCCTATTTATGTTTTAAAATAGTCAATTCCTGTCATAGATTGATTTATAATTTTTTATTATGCTAGGGAGTGCACAGTCTATAGTAAATTGAAAAATATATAAGGTATACTGTATTGATTAAAGTTATTTTTGTATTTTTCATATGCTCAGGATAAGCCGCGATCTTATAGATATGAAATATATAAAGCTATTAGTTGATATTGAATAAGTTGCTTTTTATTTTGCAGTCAAATAATATAATTTTCTGAATGTTGATCTGTGAATAAGATAGTGGATGATTTTTAGATTAGCGAGTTTTTTATGCCCACAGGTATAAATCTTGTTGTTAGAAATTATTTTTAACTAGTCTTTTATTATTAAAGTAGATGTTTTATGGTGTGACTCGGCCAGAGGAAGGTGAAATTTATCTAATTAAAGATTTATCTTTGTAGGAGATATGAGTCATATTTCTTTATTTTTGGCATTCATTCCTCTATGCATTTTTTAATGATGTTTCTTGTATTCCTATATTTATGGGACAATATTTTGAATTTGGAAAGAATTATTTCTTTTAATTTTGGGTTATATGGATTTAGTTGGTTTGGTGTTGAGAAGCCAAGGTAGTGGGGCATGACTCCGCAGGATCGCACAGAAAAAAGTGGGAGTGATCCAAGAGCTTAGTTTGTCATGCTATAAAGTCATAGCAGTATCAAAAGTATAGGGGATCAATTCCAGATTGATAAAGCTCAAGGTTACCTGTAAAGGCATTGAGGAGCGTGTTAGCTCTAGATAATTATGCTCGAAGAGGGTTGAAATATTCTTATATTTGTTATGAATGTTTAAGTAAGTTCTAAACCATGTAGCATTTGATTGGACTACTGTATAATATATTTCAAATACCATACAGGGTTTTCATAATCTAACGATGTTAAAGCCAAATAAAAGAATTTTAATTAGCGGAGAAGGAAATAAATCTCAAGTTGAAGCCGTAGGAAAGTTTATTTTAGAACTTAAAACTGGTTTTGTACTTGAACTTGAGGATACTTTTTATGTTCCTAAATTTTCTAGAAATTTAGTTTCTGTTTCTAAATTGAGAAATAAAGATTTCAAATTTTTATTTAAAAATGAATCTTTTACTATGTTCTCCGATAATGTTATTGTTGGCAATGGTTATTTGGTAGATGATTTGTACAAATTCAATTTGAGTCAATCTTTTGAAAATAATTTTAATGTTGATCATAACATTGGTGTTAAAAGGAACATTATTAAAGAAAACTCCACTTTTTTATGGCACAAGCGTTTAGCTCATATCTCTTTATTGAGAATAAAGAGGTTGGTAAAAGAAATTGACTTTACCGATTTTAGTACTTGTGTGGAATGCATAAAGGGAAAGCATACTAACACAAATACCACTAAAGGTGTCAGAAGGAGTTATGAAATTCTTAAGATCATACATACAGATATCTGCGGACCTTTTCCTACTCCTTGTTTCAACGGTCAGAGATATTTTATCTCATTTATTGATGACCATTCAAGATATATGTATCTCTATCTCTTATTTGAAAAAGCTGTGGCTCTTGATGCTTTTAAAGCTTATAAGGTTGAGGTAGAGAAACAATTGGATAGGAAAATCAAGATTGTAAGGTCCGACAGAGGGGGTGAGTATTATGGAAGACATACGGATAAAGGTCAAATGATCGGTCCATTTGGTTAATTCCTCAAAGGTGAAGGCATCATTGCACAGTATACAATGCCTGGCACGCCTCAGCAAAATGGCGTTGCCGAAAGGAGGAATAGAACACTCATGGACATGGTAAGGAGCATGATTAGCAGCTATTGTCTTCCATCTTCTCTTTGGAGTGAAGCACTAAAGACAGCGGTGTATGTTCTAAATAGGATTCCATCGAAGGCTATTTCCAAAACTCCTTTCGAGTTATGGAAAGGATGGAAACCTAGTTTAAATCATCTGCACGTAGAGGGATGTCCAGCTGAGGTGAGGGTTTATAATCCACACATAAAGAAATTGGACCCTCGAATAGTCAGTGGATATTTCATTGGCTATGCGGTAAACTCCAAAGGATTCAGGTTCTATTGTCCAAATCACCTATCCAAGATAGTTGAGGCCAGGAATGCCAAATTTCTTAAGGATTCTGAAACTAGTGGGAGTATTGTTCTTCAAAAGATGGATTTTGAGGAAATAAAGGATTCAACTGGTTATCCATCAACAGATAATAATCTAGTTGCTCTTCCAGGAGGTCAATTTGACAATAATGGAGATCAACTAATTTTAGAGTATGAAAATGCTGAACCAGTTGAACCTCTCCATGAAGAGCTGTCCCAAGAGGAACAGATAATTATAGAGCCAGCTGCACAGAATAATAAAAATCTGCAGGAAGAGGTTGGCTTAAGAAGATCCTCAAGACAAAGGAGATCGGCAATTCCTGATGATTATATAGTCTATCTTCAGGAGTCTAACTTTGATGTCGGACACCATAAAGACCCATGGACGTTTTCAGAAGCCATGCAGGGAGATAAATCCTCCCTATGGTATGATGCCATGAAGGAAGAGATGAAATCTATGACGGATAACAAAGTTTGAGATCTCGTTGAGTTACCACAGGGAGTCAAAGCCATTCGCTGTAAATGGGTCTTCAAGACCAAAAGGGACTCTTTAGGTAACATAGAACGACATAAGGCCAGACTTGTTGCCAAAGGTTTCACTCAGAAAGAAGGCATTGATCATCATGAAAACTTCTCTCCGGTATCAAAGAAGGATTCATTAAGAATTATAATGGCTTTGGTAGCTCATTTCGATTTAGAGTTACATCAAATGGATGTGAAAACAACATTTCTAAATGGGGATATAGAGGAGATAGTCTATATGCAACAACCCGAAGGTTTCAGCACAGATGAAAGTAATCACCTTGTTTCCAGACTAAAGAAATCTATATACGGACTTAAACAGGCTTCCCGTCAGTGGTATATCAAGTTCCATAATGTAATTACTACATTCGGTTTCGTAGAAAATATTGTGGACCAGTGTATATACCTTAAGGTTAGTGGGAGTAAGTATATTTTCTTAGTTCTGTATGTGGATGATATTCTGCTTGCAAGTAGTGATTTGAGTTTGCTTAAAGAGACTAAAGATTTTCTTTCTAAGAATTTTGAGATGAAGGATATGGGTGAAGCCTCTTTTGTCATTGGCATAAAGATTCACAGAAATAGATCTCAAAGGATTTTGGGTCTATCTCAGAAAGGCTACATCGAAAGAGTTCTAGAAAGGTTTAATATGGCAAACTGTGCACCTACACCTGCGCCTATTATAAAAGGCGATAAATTCAATCAGAAACAGTATCTTCAGAATGATTTAGAACGAGAACATATGAAGAGCATACCCTATGCCTCTGCAGTAGGGAGCTTGATGTATGCGCAGGTCTATACCAGACCTGATATAGCTTATGTAGTGGGGATGTTGGGTAGATACCAAAGCAACCCTGGCCTTGATCATTGGAAAGCTGCAAAGAAGGTTATGAGATATTTACAAGGAACAAAGAATTATATGCTCACCTACAGACATTCTGACCATCTTGAGATGGTTGGATATTCGGACTCAGATTTTGCTGGATGCGTGAAGTTCTAGAAAGTCCACATCAGGATATATTTTCTTACTTGCTCAAGTGCTATATCTTGGAGAAGCACTAAGCAAGATACAGTTGCTACATCCACTATGGAGGCAGAGTTCATCGCTTGCTATGAGGCTTCGTTACAGGCTTTATGGCTGAGAAATTTTATCTCAGGTTTAAGAGTTGTCGACTCTATCTCAAGGCCAATTAAGATTTATTGCGACAACTCTGCTACAGCGTTCTTTGCCAAGAATAGTCGAGTTACAGATCGCAGCAAACATATCGATATAAGTATCTTGCTGTGAAGGAACACGACAAGAAGAAGGTGGATATCCAACACATTGGGACCGAGAGGATGATTGCTGATCCTATGACTAAAGCATTGCCGGCAAATAAATTCAAGGGTCATATTCATCATATGGGTATCTTGATTCTATTTACTGTTTAAGTATTTTCTTGTATAAAGACTATTCTTATTTGAGTAAGAACATATTTTGGTTTTGCACATATGCGCATAAAGTTATTTTTGTACATTAAAGTTTTATTGTTCACTAAAGTGGGACTCTGAGTTGAACTTATAATAAGTTCATACGGTTGTAACTTATAAAGTTATTTGATTAAGGAATTCGTACTTTTGATACATAGAAGGAAGTGTTCATCTTTTGGGGCATAACCGCTATGATCAAAGTATTGTGATTTTTTGGTCGAGTGGGAGATTTTGACTGTATAATTTAGTTGGTACCTAATAAAGTTTTTGTATCGCCTATACGATAATAAATATATCACTAGGCCAAGTGGGAGAATGTTCGATGTGGCCCACGTGATATATTCAAGGCGATCCATAAAGATACGGTCAATCTATTTAAGTCGATCTATAAAGATATTTTAGATCTTACGGTTAGGATGTATCTAGACACGTCCTTGATGGACGGACGTGATTTAACATCCTTACATTAAGTTATATATAAATATGTAACATACGGGAGTCCCGGTCTAACCCTAATCCAATTGTTTGTGACGGCTCCATCTCCGAGGATAAGGGAATTAGACTCGAAATGTCCCGTCTTCTTGCAGATCACAAACGAGGACGAACCACGAGCAAGGATCGCCGCTTACAAATCGGGTACAGAAATCGAAATCATGGCAGAAGGTACGATCTAGTTTCTTATAAAATTTCTAACAGAGCGTTCTCATAATGAGACGTTCATTTCAATACAATTAATAAAGCATATCTCTATTTGGAGAGGAGAGAAAGAAACGAGAGGAATGAAACGTGCATCATAAATAAGAGGAGAGTTAACTCCTCTTATTTAATATGTACGGAGACAAAGAGAACAAAAGAAAACGAACCTTCTCTTTTCTTCTCCATTAATAGTACAATTAATATACAGTTTCATTTTCTTTCTCTCTCCCTCTTTGTCTTCATCTCCCAACAAGCAATAAAAGGATTAAATACGAAGAGAGAGTTGTCACTTCATAAGTTGTTGCAACTATTGCACATAAGCCCTCGTACTAAATCAAATTTAGTATTAGGTCACTCTACACAAATTTCATCTTTTGCAATTAGAGTTTTTGTTAATCACCTTAGCAAATAAATTCTTACTTTGCTACTTTAGCAAAATAGTCTCTATTAATTCTCCAAGCACTATATCACACGCAGCCTTTATTGTGTGTGACCACACAGGTTCAATTCTACCTGGTAGTGAGATGTGACACTAAACTCTTTTAATGTCACCATCGGAACTCTTCTCGATGAACCAAAATATTTTTGGCTCTCCCAACTGAGTATAATTAACTATCTTAATTACTCTCATGGGTCCCACAATCCACGAGTGACACCTAGCAGTATATCGCGGCAATCCAAGTAGAATTAACAATAGACAGAACCTCTAGGTGTAGTTACCATGTGATAAAATCCTTCTACCACTTGTCCCGATAGAGCTGAGGTTATGGATTACTCGTCAAACCCCATTACCCAATCATATGTCTAATCTGATTAACAACTAATATGAAAACTCCTTTCCATAAAATCATACTGCCTTGGCCAAGGACTTGTAAAACAGATAGCATAGGATAATTACCTCTCTACCGATGGTGATAGATTCCATCTTGACACACACCTACCTCCACGTATGACTCACTACAGCTAACATGTGTTGACTTAACCCATGATTAGGGTATAAATATTTACACAGTCAAACTACAATAAACCACACGCAAGATAACCGTGGTGCCTCAGGTCAAAGGATCACTCACACTGCTACAGTATGGAACAATTCACTTACGAGTGAGTAGACATCCATGTGATTGTTTATAGTTGGTCACGCTCAGTGAAATTGTTCTCCAACATTCACCTGTATGCTTACTCTAATGTCACCACACTAATGACTTAAGACTCGTCATCCCATAAGGAAAGTACAGCATACACTGACCTATCCGGATTTACCACCGCCCTCGTGATAATCCTATGATCAGGAGCACTTAAGAATTAATCACAGAAGAATATATGTCTCAAATTTCTAACTTCTTAGAAAGTTAATTCTTCTACTATTAATTCTATGGACAATTCATAAATATGCATTTGGCAATAATAAGAATGAAGAATGCCAGATTTAATTATAAAAGAAAAGTACATTGATATTATCCCTTTAAGTTATGACAGAGATTGGCTTATAGGGCACATAACTAACAAAGGCACGCGACCCACCACGCCCACCTAGGGCCGGCGACGAGCGATGTGGAGATGAAGGAGAGCGCGATGATGCTAGAGAAGAGAGCGGGGTGACGGCGACCGTGACGTCCCGGAGGGCAGCTGTCACGCCCCGCACTACAACAAAAACGGTCTATAGCGACACTTTTAAATGTACCTATCAAAAAAGTGCTGCTAGCTAAAATTACCGACACTTTTGAAAAGTGTTGCTATATGTGGGGTCGCTAGGTATATAGTGACAGTTAAAGAGTGTCGCTATAATATAAAAGAGTGCTACTAATTTACCAACACTTATTTAAGCATTTAGCAACCACCGAAACTCTATCTCGTTGGCTGCGATGGCGGAGGACGACGACAGGAAAGGCTCTTCGTCTAGAATTTCAGTGAATTGAGTGAAGAGAGAAGAAAAGATGGTAATTGATTTTTCTTTTTTTATTCTTTTCTGTTTGTAATCGGGCCAAATGGACTGGGTGTGGTGGGTTTAGTAGAGTAATCTTTTATTTTTGGTTGCATTGGGCTTTATATTTAGGTATTAGTAGATGTTTTTTTAAGTTTTAGCATAAATGGGACACTTACTCAAAAGTGTCCCAAACATGTGTCCCTATAACCTAATTCTATTGTAGTGCCGAGATCCGCCTTTTTGGTCGGATCCGAGCGCGTCGACAGACCACCGAACGGATAGAGTTTTTCCTATACGTCCAAGGCGTCGCAACCATACAACACAAGAGGTTCCAACCACGAACATATTTAATACATGGATTGCATAAGAAGAATACCAAAAGCATAACTGCTAAGCTAGTACAAGCATTCAGCTCATTACCACATATTTACATTCAATTTCTGAATACAATCCTCATTAGTACAAACTATTACAATTTTGCTCTTTCTTTTCCACAACCCTAAACTAAGCCAACTCGGGGTACTACTATCTCTGCTCTCAGTGGTAGTGTCACGCCCCGAGACTGATCCAATTTGGCCGGTCCGGGCACGTCGAATAGACGTCGAACGGACAGAGCCTCCCTTGTTTGCCCAAGGCTCAACACAAGTACAATTCAAGCAAAGAGAAATGCACAAGTGAAAACATACATAATGGCTTTCACGAGGATAAGCAATAGCCGAAGTGAAAGAATACTAAACTATACAAGTATAAAGGTTAACTTTAAATCCTTTACAAGCATTCAAACTTTACATTCACAATTCTTTTACCATATACATGCTTTTCATCATTTCTTTCTTTACATCACAATTTCATCCAAAATGGGCTTTTACATTTAACATCTATGATCATCGAATATAAAAGATGCTACAAGGGTATGCTACTAGCAAAATATAAAACCCGACTCGGGTGGTCACTGTCTACGGAGTGATACCTTTACCGCGGTCGCTCGCCGGCTCGCTCGGTCCCGGCTCTGTGGAAATAGTTGGGTGAGAATTAGAACGAAGTTTCCAGTGGGTTCGGCCCCAATCTCACCGACTTTCCCACTAGGTCTAACTCAGGCATAATAGAAGAAATAAGCAGATAGATAGTAACCAAGCTATACAAATGTAGCTAATATGCCTGAACAAAATAATCATGATTATGCTCAATTGAATTACTCATGATTAATGCAAGTTCTCAATCTCGAAGTTCAATCTCATGGCTAACCGGTAGATTTCGCCCTCAAGCAACTCACCGACTCATAATCCCAATTGTCGGGCGAGACTACTACAACCCGACAGGGACCGTCCTCTGGGGAAACTACTACACCCAGTGATGACTACTCCAGAGCTCATCGCCCGAGGGGGTGCGATCGCCCTCAAACCAAGACGTAAGGCGAGTATGATCCAATCCTTAACTATAAGAATTCCAAGTTCAATCCATTTCTTAGCTATAAGGATGTAATGTTCATATGACCCTTAACTATTAGGTGGTATGTCATAATGTCAACTCTCACATGTACTTGCATTCTTTGTTTTCGATCATGCCATTACACTAACTCTAGTGTTCTTTATTCCACATTTGATGCTAACTCTAGCATTTATTGTTCTTTATGCCACACTTGATGCCAACTCTAGCATTTATTGTTCTTTGATGCTACTTTACTAGGTATATAACTCTAGTACACAATATCACAATGTCACATTGTCCTTTATGTCATAATGCCACTTGTTCTTTAACTCTGCTAAGTTCTTGTCTCCATACATGCACATATAGGGTTTACAATTTTGATTGGTTCTCAACCATATCAAATGCATCTCAACTATAAGCATGCAACATTCACTCCCAATTCACCCTATTATGCACGAAAACTATAAACATAGATGTTCAATAAGTGACACCATAGGCATAGAAGGAATTTCAAAGAGTTTGAAAAGCACCACCCACCTCGTAGGCTTGCTAAGGTCCTCGGGTTTGAATTTCACGCTTTTTAGCTGCATTTTTCCTTGCCTGCGGCAAAACGAAGCCAAATTAGGCATTTTCGCTCATAACTTCGCATAGACTTTTCGTATCGACGAACCGAGCGCACCAACGCGTCGGAAACACCCCCAATTAGGTTTCTATAAGGTCAATTTGCCTTTAGAACCATCCAATGCAAAAGTTCCAAATTTGGGTACCCTAGCTTCATCACATACTCATAAACCCTAATTTGATTTCTAAGAAAAGCAAAAGAAAGCTTCTCTAGCACTAGAAATTCCATTAAAACCATTCTAAGGTCAATCCAAACCCATCTTAGGGTTCTACCATGAGACGGGGCAAAGCTTACCTCAAAAGCTTTCCTTTTCTTACACCAAGGAGGAAGAAGAAGAAAATGATCCACTCCTTAGCCTCCTTCTCCACCAAATCCACCTTCTAGCTCCACCCTTGAGAGAGAGAAGGAATCCTAGAGAGAGAGGGAGCTTTGAGTATGTGAGAGGGAGAGAAATGAGAGAAAAAAGCTCTCATATGAAAGTTTTGAGGAGTCCAAGGATCTATCTAGATTGTATCTATCACCTAGAGTGGGGTGAATAGGTGAACGGCCAAAAAACCACAAATCTCGATGTAATAAAAATAAATGCGGAAAATAAAAAGCACACCGAGATTTATGTGGGAAAACTCCAACTTGGAGAAAAACCCACGGAACCAATACGCGAAAAAATAATTCACTAAGAGAAAAGATTACAAGGTGATTACCGACTCCACAGACTCAACCTCTCTTAACCTCCTATGAATCTTCGCGCTACCCTCCGGGTTGTCCACGCCCTCACGTTCGAGTCCACGAACGCCTCCACTTCGAATCCACGAAGCTTCAATCACGCCGAATCCATGACGCCACTCGAATCCACGAGCCAACGATCCGAATCTATGAACCGCCTTTGTTCACGCCGAATCCACGACGCCGTTCATGAAGAGCATCATGATTATGGTGATCCTTTGCTTAGGAGTATCGTAGAAAACCAAGGAAGAAAACTCCAAGCGAAGCGGAGATCAAATCGACATATAGAGAATGCGAAACGACATCTCGATTTGATCTAAAGAGGCTAATCTGTAGAAAATAGGTTTAGAATGAAATACTAGCCTCTAGGGTTTCTCAAACATGTATTCTTATCAAGCTTAATCAGTTAGAGAACCCCTATAGCTTATTTATAGACTTTAGAATTAAAATAGAGTAGGATTAGAAAGTTTCTTTCCAAAATCAGCACCTTGTACCGGAACAAGGAAAGCTGTCCAGGGTACAACATGATGGAAGATTTTTCTGCGAAGCTTCTGTACCCTGAACAGGCTGTAGCTTGTTCCGGAACAGGGCTTGTACCGGTACAGCCATGATGGTTGTACCGGAACAACCATCAAACAATCTGCGCAAACGCTGATGTCTGTACCCTGGACAGAAAACCCTTGTACCGGTACAACAATGCAATTTTTGCTGAAAATGCATTGTTTCGGGTTTTACAAGCTCTTAGAAACTTTCTAATCAAATACAACTTGAAAACATGCTTCTAAAATCTATAATTAAGTATGAATCACCATAAACAAGATTTAAAGCTTACTTAAGCATCGTGATTCATGTTTTGCGCGTTTTGCGTCCTTTCTGATTCTTCGAAGTCTTGGATTCTTCGATCTTCAATACTCCGCTTCTGGACTTTTTCAAGACTCCGACTCGACCCACGAAACTTGCCAACACATAGGACCTAACATCATGCCCCTTACATAACCCACATGATGCATAATTGCATCAAAGCCCCTCAACTTTCATCTCATTGCACTGCCCAGACTGGGCATTTTTCGGGCACGGGGATCGGTCTCTCTAGTAGGGACCGGTCCCCGAGAGCATGACTCCAGGGACTTAGCCAATTTTTCTCAATTTTGGCTATTCTCGTGTACGGGGACCGGTCCTCCCCTCAGGGACCGGACCTTCAGGGACCGGACCTCCCTCAAGGGACCGGTTCCCGAGAGCACTCCTTTCTGTCTACGCGCACGGGGACCGGTCTCTCCCGCCAGGGACCGATCCCCGAGAGCTAGCTTTTCAATACTTAGCCACTTCACAATTCTTGCACCTACGGGGACCGGTCTGTCCCACCAGGGATAGGTCCTCGAGAGCTAGGCTGAGCGCAGAGTTTTCTGCCCAGCCTAATATGCGTACGGGGACTGTCTCTCCCACTAGGGACCGGTCCCCGAGAGCTCAAAAGCTACAGTTTGCAGATTTTTGATTCTTTAGATCTCGAAGATCCCCTACAATGCACTTTTGCTCATTTTGACGCCTTCGGCCTTTCCAAAGCGTCCCAACCTCACACTTTGGTCATTTTGACTAAAGTTCGATATTCGTTTACCGAGGTTTCGGTATATTACAGGTAGGGCGCTATTTACTGAGCTAAGCCTTTTCCTCGCACCACTGCGCCGCTCACGTGTGGACCTGAAAAACGTGGGGTGAGAACTATATAAATAGTTCTCAATGGGTACGACCATCCAAGGGAAGAGTTCGACCCACTAGGTCCAAAGGAGGCAACAAAGTAAGTTAGTCCAACAGATATATAATTATATAATTTCATGCAACTAACCGCTATCATGGTTATGCCTCACAACATGTAACATGCAATTTATGCAACCAGTGCAAGTAGATCTACTGATTCTACTATTTCTTCCATAATTCATACCATTTACCATTTGCTCCTAAGGTTTCTCTTACCTTAGCCAAGCTAACCGCCCGACTCGGTCTCGAGTCAATCATCTTGTTGGATTATGAGCTGAGGGCAGATTGGTCTATAGAATACCGTGTACATATAAGCCTGAGGAGAGGAACCTGCCGTGCACCTCAGCCTTCAATCCACAAACCACATCGCCCAACGGGTTGCTCAGAACTGCGTACACTCGTGGTCAGGGATCTCTCGGTGGGAGAGTAACATGCCACATACACCCGCAGCCGAGATCCCAGATAGGAAGAGGAACACGCCACATACACCTAGCGCCCGAAGATATTTCCAGTGGGAGAGGAACATACCACATACACCCGCGGCCAAGAATCTTCCATAACCATATCCTCAAAGTTCTTCCGGTGGGAGAGGAACATGTCACATGCAACAACGGCCAAGAACTATCGATATCCACAAGTAATGGGATTCCGGAACCCACTTTTCATGTCTCAAGGGTTGGTCTCATACCCTATAATGTCAACCTCTCTAGGTTCGACCTATGCATATCCTAATTGCCATTCTACTACTATAATCTACAACCTAAGTTTAACCACACTAGGTTACATGTCATTTCCCCCTAGGTTCACTCGACTCTAGGTTCACTGTTCAAACTATGTTCAATGACACTAGGTTCAATGCCACTCATGTTACTTATTATCCTAGTTGTCCACACCTAGGATTCACAGTTTTCATGCCACACTTGTCGAGTTCTCTATTTTATGCCACACTTGTCGAGTTCTCTAATCTTCCTAGAGTTTATCGACCCAAGTTCAACACTCACATCTAGGCATACATATATACAAATCTTATATGTCCACATGCCTATGTTTATATCCAACGGTAGTCAATATATATTTTAGCATCTATCTCATGCATTAATAATTACAATTAAACTACCATTACATGTATCAACAACAATAGCATACTTTACTCTTTGGCATGGAAGTGACCTAATCACTTCGGTGAAGCACAACCCACTTCACAATACTTCCAATTGCTTGTAGACACTTGTAATCGGACTTCCGCAGCATACGTTGCCCGGTTCGGCTCGAACTCACAATCGACCACCGAACGCTCACTGATTTCCAACCTAGAGTTGTCTGGGGCTCTTCTCTAACCTTCAGTTAGAGAACCAAAGTGTCAATTTAGATCAAAACCCTTAAACCCCAAAACCTCCAATTCCAAGCCCTAGTTTTTTCCATTTCTCCAAATACCCCAAAATCATGGAAAAACATGCTTAGAATAGTTTAGGGATCTCTAGAATACCATTCATAAAGGATTAAACCAAAATCCTAAACTTTTAATGAAACGCGAACCTCGAGTCGGAAGCATGCCGAGCCACCAAGTGCTCGAGGGCTCGAGCTACCGCTCCCAACGCGTTCCCGAGCTCGCTCTCCGCCAAAACCCCAATTTTGGGAGAGATCAAGAGAGGGGAAGAAGAGATTGAGAGGGAGTAGAGAGCTCCTCTTTCCTACTTTCTCTCTCTAAAATGTGTGTGTGTGTTTTGGCTGAGGAAGAAGAGAGAAGGGCCTCCCTTATCATGGGGTTTTTCCTCAATATCTCGACGTAGACTCGTTGAAATTTCGATTCGAGTCTCCCAACATGTTGCTTTATACTCCAATTAGGACTACAAGAGATCAAACCCAAGTTAGATCTCAAACTTAGCAAAACCCTATTTTGACCCTAGGGTTTCCAATATCCACATGTACCCTATTTTCATGGAGATTCATAGCTTAACCTAGCATATTATCCTCTAGAAACCTCAACTAGAAGAGATTTAATCAAACCCTAACTCATTTCACATGAACTCACCTCAAGTTCACGCTTTCTCTTCAACTCCTTACACAAGAGCCAAGCTTCACTCCCAACTAGTCTTCTTCTTCTCTAAACTCTACTCTTAGAGCAAACCCTAGAGAGAGGAAGAGAGAAAGAGAGAGAAGAGAGTGTGAGAAGCTCTAGAGAGAATGAGAGTTTCTACTCTTTTGTTCTCAAGTGACGGGAATGAGGATTAGGGCATAAAACCCACATATAAGGTTTTTCCAATGACAATTGCAACCAGGCCCCTCACAAAAATTACATTTTGGACCAACCCACCTTTCTGCGGGTACGGGGTCCGGACCTTGCACTCAGGGTCTGGACCCCGAGAGCATTTCCAGCACAATTTTGCTTGAAAATTTCCCAGCTTGCTCTCAAAAGTCCCAACACCCTATCCAAACCATCCCGAAACATTCGAAACGATTAACGGACCTCACCATCAAGTCCAACACCACACTTCGGTCAATTTGACTGAAGTTCAGTACAACCTACTGAAGTTTCGGTATATTACATTTCCTGTGGAGTTACCGGGGATACCGGGAAATCGAGTTCGTAATAGACTTAGTTCCCGAAACCGCGCCGATTTCGAAGACTCCGTATTGAATAGCACCGGCCGAATTAAAAGAGTTGAGGGCTTGACAAGGGATTCATTAAGCCGAGTGTGTCGCCTTGGGGAGCCCCGGTGCTGTTTGTGAAGAAAAAGGGCGGATTATTTCGTCTTTGTGTGGACTACCGTGAGTTTAATAAAGTCACAATTAAGAATAAGTACCCGTTGCCCCGTATCGACGATTTGTTTAACCAATTGCAAGGGTCTCGAGTGTATTCGAAGATAGATCTTCAATCAGGCTATCATCATTTGAGAATTAAGCCGGAAGATATTTACAAAACCGCGTTTTGTACGCGTTATGGGCATTATGAATTCACGGTTATGCCATTTGGGCTTACAAATGCCCCGGCAGCATTCATGGATTTGATGAACCTTGTTTTCAAGGCTTTCTTAGATCGGTTTGTCGTGGTGTTCATAGACGACATATTGGTCTACTCCCGTAGCGATGAAGAGCACGAGGAACATTTGAGGATTGTGTTACAAGTCCTTCGGGAGGAGAAGTTTTATGCGAAGTTGAAGAAGTGCGACTTTTGGCTCCGTGAAGTTGCCTTCTTGGGACATGTGATTTCCGAAGGTGGAGTATTTGTTGACCCGAGAAAAGTTGAGATGATCAAGGATTCTGGCCCGATGAATGTATCGGAGGTTCGCAGCTTTGTAGGCTTAGCGGGCTATTATAGGCAGTTTGTGGAGGGTTTATCGAAGATTGTTATTCTACTTACTCGTCTTACACATATGGGCACTAAGTTCGTATGGAATGACGAGTGCGACCGGAGCTTCAAAAAGTTGAAAGAAAGGTTGACTTCGACTCTGGTGCTGGCCCTGCCGGTTCAAGTAGAGGATTTTGTGGTTTATAGTGACGCATCCTACCAAGGTCTTGGGTGTGTTCTGATGCAGTGAGGGAAGGTTATTGCCTATGCATCCCGCCAGTTGAAAAGCTATGAGAAGAACTATCCCATTCACGACTTAGAGTTAGCTGCGGTGATTTTTGCTCTGAAGCTATGGAGGCACTATCTGTATGGTGCACACTGCGAGATCTACATGGATCACAAAAGCCTAAAGTATTTGTTCACCCAAAAAGAACTAAATATGAGGCATCGCCGGTGGTTAGAATTATTAAAGGGTTATAATGTTACTATTCTTTACAACCAGGGGAAAGCCAATGTAGTGGCTGATGCGCTGAGCAGAAAATCAGTGGAAAACCTCGCGATGTTGGTCACGCATCAGAAGTCGTTGTGGAAAGAGATGTGGCGGTTTGATCTTGAGATCGTAGCTTCGGAGGTTCCGGCTATGCTTATGGCTCTCGTCGTCCAACTGACCCTGTTGGAAAGAATTAAAGAAATGCAATCCTCAGACCCAAGTCTCCAAAAGGTGCGGCGCGACGTCGAGAGTGAGCGCGTCGGTGATTTTAGCATCGGCACCGATGGCACACTCCGGCATCGGAGCCGATGGTGTATGCGAAATAATAAGGAGGTCCGGAAGTTGATTTTACAAAAAGCCCATCGGTCTCCCTATAGTGTTTATCCGGGCGGCACCAAAATGTACAAAGATTTGAAAATGCAGTATTGGTGGCCGGGGATGAAGAAAGACATCGGACATTATGTGGCGCAATATCTTGTGTGTCAACAAGTCAAGGCGGAGCACCGATTTCCAGCGGGAAAGCTTCAAAGTCTACCTATTCCCGTTTGGAAATGGGAGAATATAGCTATGGATTTCGTTGTGGGTCTGCCCCGTTCGTCGGGTGGCCACGATGCTATCTGGATGGTGGTGGATCGCTTGTCGAAGTCGGCACACTTTATACCTATCCACACTACTTGGTCCGGTTACAAATTGGCACAGGTTTACCTCGACGAGGTGGTGAGGCTTTATGAGGTTCCAAAGTCGATCGTATCGGATCGGGATCCCCAGTTTACATCTCACTTTTGAAAAAGCCTACAAGAAGCGTTCGACACACGACTCGATTTTAGTACCACATTTCATCCTCAAAGCGATGGCCAATCGGAGAGGACAATCCAAGTCTTGGAGGATATGCTTCGAGCGTGTGTAATTGATTATAAGGGTGGATGGCATGAGCATTTACCAATGGCCGAGTTCGCCTATAACAATAGCTACCAAGCGAGTATAGAGACGACACCGTTTGAAGCTCTCTATGGAAGAATATGCCGATCTCCTATACATTGGAGTGAAGTTGGCGAACGAGTGGTTCTTGGCCCCGATGTGTTGCGGGAGGCGGAGGAGAAAGTCCGCCTTGCACGCCAAAGGTTATTGACGGCGCAAACTAGACAAAAGTGTTATGCAAATGTGCGCCGGCGAGATCTTGAGTTCGCGGTGGGAGACCGCGTCTTCTTGAAGGTGTCACCCATGCGGGGTGTGAAGCAGTTTGGGGTTCGAGGAAAGCTTAGTCCCCGATACATCGGACCGTATGAAGTGCTGGAACGTAATTGGCCCGGTGGCATACCGACTTGCTTTGCTGCCCAAACTTGCGGGAGTTCACAATGTATTCTATGTATCCAATCTCCGCAAGTATGTTCATGACCCTGATCATATCCTCATGTTTGAACCGCCCGAACTTCATAAGGATATGACCTACGAGGAGTTCCCGGTGTTTATTCTCGCTCGTAAGGTGAGGAAGTTACGGAATCGAGAGATTCCGTATGTTAAAGTCCAGTGGAGTAATCATGATGATCGTGAAGCCACTTAGAAACTTGAGGACGCCATGAGGGAGCTTCATCCTCATCTTTTCGAAGATCTGAGTTGAGGTATGAGTTTAGATGCGTTAAATCGAACTTTAGTCGAAATTGACCAAACTATGGTATTGAACGCTTCGAAGAGGTCCGTTGAGTGTTCCGAACGATCGGAATAGCTTATAAGGGTATAAGGGACCTTGGAGAGCAAGATGGAGAATTTCCAGAAATTTTTGTGCTGGAAATGCTCTTGGGATCTCACACCACTAACCTTGTAGATCCTAGCGTGAACGGGGCGATCGAGGATCGGGGCAAGGGTATCGCGCCCTAGATAGCGGGCCTTCGTCGAGTATAGTATTGTACCCTTTTGAGATTTATCTTTTGTACTTGATGAATGAACTATGTAAAATAAATGATGTAAATAGGAACTTGGATGTAATGAAGTATGAAACTTTGTATTTTGTTTCAATCTTGCAAAGTACAATGAATGTTTAAATAGTTAGCACTTTCATTTATGTTGTTGTTGCTTGGCCTCGTGCAAGCCATGTATAATTGAAATTCATTCCTGGGCGAATTTATTATACATGTGGTTGTGTTGTTGAGCCTTGGGCGGATATAGGAGGTTCTGTCCGTTTAGCGTCTGTTGGACGTGCCCGAACCGATAAAATTGGCAGTCGCGAGGCGTGACAGATAAAATGGTATCAGAGCAAGTGAAAGTGAAAGTCTAGGATGGACCTAGGGACCTTAGGATTGGAGACCTTATGGATTATAGGATGAGAGTAACGTGAATTTGTTTATAGCGAAAGCGAAATGAATTGGGTTAGTTGGTAGCATGTCTCTAATGGTAATTAGGGACTAATCCAAGTTGTTATTTGTTCTCAACTTAAGAGATTACGTTGGCGGCCGACAACATAATGTCGAGAGATGAGAACAAGTACACTTGATTGCTTTCGCCTGATTTGGTTTTGGTTGGGGTATATGATTGCAACGAGTGTCGAGTCGTGTTCTAATGTGCGTGCTATGTTTCAGGAGACATGGCACCAGTTCGACGTCCGACGTCGAGATCCACTCTGGCATCGCCTTCTAAGATGCCTGAGCAAGTTGGATCTGATGAGGTTCGGGAGCTCGATGCTCAGGTGGCTACATTGGTTGGAGCTATGCAACGTCAGGAGGAGCAGATCGGGAGGATCTAGGAGTTAGTGTCGCGACAGGTGGCGGCGGCTTCACCTGCTAGTCAGGATCCGCCTACACTTATGGCACCGGCTCTTACTGTAGCGGCGGCGTCGGCGACAACTCCTAATATTCCGGCGGCTACTCCGATAGCTTCTGGCTCTTTGGGTCTTGATCCAGCTGCGCTAGAGGCCGAGTAGGAGCGGTCATTGGTGGTGTTGACGACCTTCAAACGGTTCAACCCTCCTACTTTCAACGGGGAGGTAGCGGACCCTTGGGTGATGAAAGCTTGCCTTACCTCTATGGAGGTATTGTTCGAGGACATCTATACCTTGGAGAAGGACAAGGTTCACTTGGCCGCACATTGTTTTGAGAAGTCGGCTCAAGTGTGGTGGCGGTGAGTGAAGAAGAATCGGTCTTCGGATCTTCTTCCAATCACTTGGGAGGAGTTTCGGAGTTTACTGTTCATGGAATATTTCCCCGATAGTGATAAAAGGAAGATGAAGGAGGACTTTCGCAAGCTGAGGCAAGGGAGTCGTACCGTGCGGGAGTACGAGTGAGAGTTCTCACATTTAGTGAATTGTGTCCCGGGGTTGATTCACGGCGACCGAGACTGGGCGGAGTGTTTTGAGAGAGGGTTGCGACCTGAGATATTCAAAGTGATTGATGCCCTCAAGTTGAAGACTTTCGAGGAAGTGCTTGATCGTGCTCTTTGGGTGGAGCGCGAAAATGCTATCGCACGGGAGGAGCGCGAGTCCTTTGAAAGGGAAAGAGACAAAGGCAAGAAGTGGGCAGCTAATGGTTCCGGGGGTCAGTCGAGCTCTAAGCGGCCCCCTCGACAATCACGATCGCAGTCGAGGAGTCGGGGATCTGTTCAGTGTGTCATTTGCGGTGGATACTATTGGCCGACAAGTTGTTCGCAGCGTGAGGGGAGGTGCTATAGGTGTGGCCAGGCTTTACACCTGAGTCGGGAGTGCCCGCGTGGAGCATCGCCTGCCCTGTCAACTGCATCAGTTCAGTCTCCGAGATAGCTTGCAGGATTGCCACCCGCTATGTCAGTTGGACGCCCACCCTTGTCGCGTCAGTGAGAGGGATCTCGAGCGGTGCCGAGTGATCAAGTTTTTGCTGCTCAGACGGAGGAGCCTGCCGTGGTCGATGATGTCGTGGCAGGTATTGTTTTAATTCATGGAACTCGAGCTAGAGCATTATTCGACACTGGTGCATCAAACTTATTTATTAGTATGTCGTTTGCTAAGACTCATGGTATCGAGATTTCGGAGAGTGCCGATGCTTGGTGGGTTTATGCACCCGAGCACATCTTTAGTGTCAAGGAAGAATGTGCGGCTTGTCCAGTGCAAATTGGCGATTGGATTATGTCGACAGATTTGCTTGTGTTGGGCCGTATGAAAGGCTTTGACATAATCCTTGGGATTGACTGGCTCTCGAAATATTATGCTGTCATTGATTCTGAAAGCAAAGTAATTACTTTTCATGAGCAGGGTTAAGAGGAGGTGATCTATCGTGCATGTAAGAGTTCACATTTTGCTATGACGGTGTCGGCGCCAAGAGCGAGGAAGTTGATCCATAGTGGATGTGTAGCCTATTTGGCGACGGTGGTGGAGACTCAAAAGAGCTTCCGGCGCTTGGAGATTTTTCGATTGTTCATGAGTTTTCGGATGTGTTCCTCGCCGAGTTGCCGAGATTGCCAGCGGACTGGGAGATCGAGTTCGTCATTGACTTGGTTCCCGGGACGGCACCGATTTTGAAAGCACCGTATAGAATGGCACCGGCGGAGTTAAAGGAATTAAAAGCTCAATTGCAGGACCTTCTGGACAAGGGCTTTGTGAAGCCTAGTGTGTTGCCTTGAGGCGCTTCGATGCTGTTTGTGAAAAAGAAAGATGGGACACTAAGGCTCTGCGTGGATTACCACGAGCTGAACAAGGTGACGATTAAGAATAAATACCCGTTACCTCGGATTGATGATCTGTTTGACTAGTTGCAAGGGTCTCAAGTATACTCGAAGATTGATCTCCAATCGGGTTATCACCAATTAAAGATCAAGCCGGAGGATGTTCATAAAACGGCGTTTCAAACTCGTTATGGTCACTATGAGTTCACGATGATGCCATTTGGGCTTACGAATGTCCTTGCTGCATTTATGGACCTGATGAATCGGGTGTTCAAGCCGGTGTTGGATCGATGTGTCGTGGTGTTCATAGACGACATATTGATCTATTCTTAGAGTGACGAGGAGCACAAAGAGCATTTGAGGATTGTACTACAAATTCTCCGAAAAAAAGAAGCTCTATGTGAAGTTGGAAAAATGTGACTTTTGGCTCCGTGAGGTCACTTTCTTAAGCCATGTGATTTCCGAGGGTGGAGTTTCTATTGACCCAAGAAAAGTAGAGGCGATTAAAGATTGGCCTCGCCCGACGACTATTGCTGAGATCCGTAGCTTTCTTGGTCTTGCGGGTTATTATCGGCGGTTCGTGGAGGAGTTTGCTAAGATTACTACTCCACTAACGCGCCTCACGCACAAGGGAGCGAGATTTGTTTGGAGCGATGAGTGCGACAAAAGCTTTAGAGGGCTAAAAGAAAGATTAACTTCAACTCCGATACTCGCCTGGCAGGTTTCGGAGGAGAGTTTTGTGGTCTATAGTGATGCCTCCTATAATGGCCTAGGGTGTGTTCTTATGCAGCGTGGGCGGGTTATTGCTTATGCTTCTCGCTAGTTAAAAAGTTATGAGAAGAACTACCCTATCCATGACCTTGAGTTAGCCGCAGTAATTTTTGCGTTAAAGCTGTGGAGGCACTACTTATATGGTGTGCGATATGAGATTTATACAAATAATAAAAGCCTCAAGTATTTACTTACTCAAAAAGAGTTGAATATGCGGCAATACCGATGGTTAGAATTATTGAAAGACTATGGTGTCACTATCATATACCATTCGGAAAAAGCCAATGTGGTGACCGACGCATTTAGTAGAAAGTCAGTGAAGAATCTTGCCATGGCTATTACACTTCAACTGTCGTTGTTGAATGAAATGCGACGATTTAACCATAAAGTGGTAGCTCCTGAGGTTCCGGTTATTCTTGCTTCGCTTGTTGTGCAACAGACCTTGTTGGAGAAGATTAAAGATCGACAAGTTTTGGATTCATATTTTCAAAAGGTGTGGCGTGATATTGAGAGCGGACGTGCCTGTGAATTTAGTATTGGGTCCGATGGCGCGCTTCGGTTCCAAAACCGTTGGCATGTGCCAAAGGACGAGGAAGTTCAGAAGCTATCTTGCAAGAAGAGCACCAATCTCCATACAGTGTTCATCCGGGCGGCACTAAAATGTACAAGGATCTAAAAGTGCATTATTGGTGGCCAGGGATGAAGAAGGATATTGGGGAGTTTGTGGCACAATGTTTGACATGCCAGCAGGTTAAAGCGGAACGCCGATTTCCAGCGGATAACTTACAAAGCCTACATATTCCCTTTGGAAGTAGGAAGATGTGGCGATGGATTTTGTGGTGGGTTTACCTCAATCGCAAGCCGGACATGATGCCATATGGGTGGTTGTGGATCGTTTGNACGCCGATTTCCAGCGGATAACTTACAAAGCCTACATATTCCCTTTGGAAGTAGGAAGATGTGGCGATGGATTTTGTGGTGGGTTTACCTCAATCGCAAGCCGGACATGACGCCATATGGGTGGTTGTGGATCGTTTGGCGAATTCGGCACATTTCTTGCCGATCCACACCACTTGGTCCGGGGACAAGTTGGCAGAAGTCTATCTCGACGAGATTATGAGATTACATGGGGTTCTGACATCGATAGTATCGGATCGAGACCCCCGGTTCACCTCTCATTTTTGGAAGAGTTTGCAAGATGCTCTTGGCACACGACTCGATTTTAGTACGGCATTTCATTCTCAAAGTGATGTACAATCGGAGAGGACGATCCAGATTTTGGAGGATATGCTTCGAGCGTGTGTACTTGATTATAAGGGTAGTTGGCACGATCATTTGTCGATGGTCGAGTTCGCATACAATAATAGTTATTAAGAAAGTATTGCAATGGCGCCATTCGAGGCTCTCTATGGGAGAAGTGCCGATCTCCTATTCATTGGAGCGATGTGGGTGAGAGGATTGCTTTTGGTTCTAATGTGTTGCGGGAGGCGGAAGAAAAAATTCGCCTTACTCGCCAAAGATTATTGACGGCACAATCGAGGCGACAGAGTTATGCTAATAAACGCCGAAAGAATCTAGAGTTCGCGGTTGGAGATCGCTTTTTCTTGAAAGAGTCAACGATGTGTGGAATAAAGCGATTTGGTGTTCGAGGAAAGTTTAGTCCTCGATATATTGGCCCTTTCGAGATTTTGGAGAGAGTGGGTGCGGTGGCTTACAAGTTAGTTTTGCCGCCGAAGTTTCAGGGAGTGCATAATGTATTCGACGTTTCTAATCTCCGCAAATACGTGCACAACTCTTCGCATGTTCTTGAGTATTATCCAGTGGAGTTACAGAAGAACATGACGTATATTGAGTACCCAGTGTGCATTTTGGTTCGCGAGGTGAAGGAATTGTGGAATCACACCATCCCTTATGTAAAAGTGTAGTGGAATAACCATCTAGTACGCAAGGCCACTTGGGAACTCGAAGAGACGATGCGGGAGTCCTATCCTCATCTATTTGAGTAGATGAGCTCAGGTATGCATTTAAGTTTCGTGGACGAAACTTTTGTTACGGGAGGGGGGGGGGGGGGGGGAGATTGTAATATACCGAATCTCCGGGTTACGATGCTAATTTTGATCTAGTTGATCAAAGTGCATCTTGAGTTGGATGTGCGTTGTCCCCGAGCAATTTTGGAGCGTGGGGATGATTAGAAGTGATTTCAGGAGGTATTTAGGTGTTTTCGGCGCAAACCAGGCGCGAAAATGCACTCCAGGAGTAATTCTGCTGTTAGAGTGCATAATTGGCACTTAGTACCGGTTCTAGAGCAATGCAGTACCGATACCCAGCTAGTGCAAGTTTGTATAGCTCTTCGGATCCGGACCATACGAGGCCGTGTATCGGTAATGTAGTCGGGTACCGGTACTGGATGGGTCTGGTCCCAGTACTGGCCTTGTGTACCAGTACTGCGTGGCAAGCAGAAATCGCGTAGCTCTCAGGTTTGGAAGCTAGTACTGGTATGAAGTCCCGAGTACCGGTACCCAGATAGAATTGGACTATTTTGTAATTATGCAATATAGGATTTGTGAGGGGTCTTATTGCAATTGTTCGGGCCTATATAAAAGCCCAACCCCTTACACCTGTATTTTCATGCAAAAACACTTCGTTTTCTCCTCCAAACCCCATTCCTTCTCATTCTCTCTAGAGAACTCTAATCCATGGTGGAATTGAAGGGGATTGAAGCTAGAACTTTGAGGATTTTGGAGAAGATGAAGCCCATGAGCAAGGGGACATTCTTGGAGCAAGAACCTAAGGTAGGTTTCTTGCAATTTCTTGGTTAGGGTTTGGTTTTATACCCTAAATTGTTAGGTTTTGTAATCTCTAGGATTTCTAGAGCTTGATTATGCTATGAAATCCTAGAAACTTGGACTATATGGGGTGTTTTGTATGAACCCTATGAGAAAAATGGGGTTTTGTAATCTTTGAGATCTAACTTAGGTTTGATCTCTTGTAGCTCTAATTGGAGTATAAACCGATGCGTTGGGAGGCTTGGATCGAGATTCCGACAAGTCTACACCGAGTTATTGAGGAAAAACCTCATTTCGGCTTCGTTTGTCGAGAGGCGAGAGAAGCGGTCGTCCATAAATTGCAGGAAGTGGTTTCCTCGCACTCCGGCATCACTAGAAGGTGGGTGGTGCACCTAGTTTGGAGAATGCTTTGTGGCATTTATAATGAGATGAATTGGTTAGCATCTAGAATTGGAAATGTTAAACATAGAATAAAGAACTTGTCAAGATTGTGGCATTGTATCCTCCAAGTGAGGATTGGATCGTACTCACAAGTCGTCTGAATGCTCGAGATAGGTCGCTCCACCTTGGGTGGTGAGCTCCGGAGTGTAATCAACTGGATTGGTAGTGGAATTCTCTCTAGCAGACGATCCCGTCGGGTTGTAACGGTATTCTCCTCGATGAAAGGGATTTGGTTTGGTGAGTTGAGGTTTAACCAAAGGGTTAAACAAGTGGATTGGGTAAAGGTAAAGAGCATGCATGCATCATGAGCATACTGTTTCTGTTCTAATTTTATACAGGCATTGTAGTAGTTATAGTTTGGTTACTATCTATCTTTCTTGTCTACATATGCCTGAGTAGACCTAGTGGGTGAGTCGGCGAGGAGAGCCGTAGGACTCCTAAGGAGCAGGCTCAAAGGCTAGTCTAGCTTCGAAAATCGGCTTGCAAAGTCGATGCTTCAATAGTGTTCAGTGCACTCTGGTGTGGTATAGAGGTATGGGTTGGTTTTGTTTATGTGTCACTTCTTCAAATTGTTGTTGGCGATGGATGTGCGGGTAATTCACCTTTTTTTCGATAAGTACATTGGCTGCAGACAGCGTAGTGTTGAAAGTTGGGACGAAATATCCTATTCCTTTTGGGAGTACCAAGATTGGGTCAATGTATTTTCCTGTAAGACAATCTGTATAGGTTGTCTTGTGGGAAGGTTTTAGTCATGGTCATCTTCGACTGGTGGTGAGTCTTGGGTTATTCCCAAGCGGTACTTGCGCAGTTGATTTATGAGCACTGCACATAGTTGATTTTCTGGTGGGGGCTTGGTCACCTATCAGCCCAGTAGCGGTGCCTTGCACAACTTAGAAGTGTGTATGTATTGTGATCTTGGTAATGCTATCGGAGGGTGTAAATTATGTCTGACATATGACATGAGCCTGGTTGTTAGCTCAGAAGCCGCTATGTGCGATAGCACATGGTGTGGCATGACTCATTGTGAATGTCATAGTGAAGGATTTGATGATCCGATCTTGGGCGACAGGTGCCCCTGTGTCACGCCCCACGCCCCGGGACCGCCAATTTGGTCGGTTCGGGCGCGTAGGCGGACCGCCGAACGGACAAGGTTTTCCCTATCCGCCCAAGGCCCAACAAAAATCATGTATATTTAGTTTGCCCAGGTAAAACATAATCAACATACATGAATTGTGCGAGGGTAACATAAACAAGAATAAGAGAGAAATACTAGCTATTACATTCCATATTTGAACATTTACATTCAACCACCAAAATACATACATTTGGTTTACACAATTTCTTCCATGATACATGCACATCATCCAAAAGTAACCTCTCCTAAAATACATCATGTCTCTTAATATAATACAAGGTATTCTAATGCAAAGGAGGTTACTATCTAGGGCGCTATGCCCTTACCGCGATTCTCGACCGTTCCGCTCGTGCTAGGCCCTGCAACAAAGTGGGATGAGAACTAACAAAAGTTTCTAGTGGGTTCGGCCGCTGACCCTATCGATTTTTTCACTAGGTCTAAGCAGGCATAAGTAGAAGGGTTAGCACATAATAAACAATTAGCATGCTACTATGCCTTAGCAATATGATACAATAAACAGGTACAATGAACATTTACTAGCAACTAGTATGCTCATGATGCATGCTATCCATGATTTATAACCCAAGCATACTGGCTAACCCGAAGGTTGAGCCTGACTCACAACCGAATCTCGTAAATGAGGAGCACCGCTACAACCGATCAGGGATCGTCTCCGGGGTAGCTACGTTAACCCCTACAATGAAGTACTCCGAAAACCACTGCTTGGGTGGAGCGACCACCGCCAAGCTAACAGACGTAATGTGAGTATGATCCAATCCTCTATCCCGAGGATACCTGTAATATACCGAAAATTCGAAAAATAAATATCGAACTTTAGTCAAATTGACCAAAGTGCGAGGATGGTACACTTCGGAAAGTCCGAAGATGTTAAAATGATCCAAGGTGAGTTACGGGAGGTTTTCGAGAGCTAAAGGATCAAAATCTGCATTCTGCAGTTTTGAGCTCTCGGGGACCGGTCTCTGCTGGGAGAGACCGGTCCTCGAACGCGTGAGAATTGAGACAGCCGAAAAATCGGCTAAGTCCTGAGAAACTAGCTCTCGGGAACCGGTCCCTGCCTGAGAGACCGGTCCCCGAGAGAGCGGTCCCCCAAAGAGAGACCGGTTGCCCTGCGCGCAGCAGCTCTGGCTGCGCGGGGAGAGCCTTCGGGAACCGGTCCCTGAAGGAGAGACCGGTCCCCGCCTGCGCGAACAGCCCATTCCAGGCTGTGTGAAAGGGTAAAAGTTGAGGGGTTTAGCTGCAGTTTTGCAACCCATAGAGTATAGTAAGAGGACAAATGAGACATTTCTCTCATTCTCACCCTCTCACCCTCTCTTCTCTCCCTCTCTTTCTCTAGAAGGCAAGAAAGAAGAAGAAGACAAGGAAAAGAAGGAAAAGAAGGTGAAGAAGAGGATCAAGGGGTGAAGCAACTTCATCTTCTTCCTCTGTAGCTTGGAAAAGGAAAGCTTATAAGGTAAGCTTTGAACCCTAATTATGGTAGAACCTAATTTAGGGTTTGGATTAAGCTTAAAATGGGTTTTATGGAACCATTTGAGTAATTGAAGCTTTTCTTTTGCTTCTTTTGAGATCAAGACCATGGAAATGGTGAAGCTTGAAGGTGAGCTTCATCACCTCTCATGGTGAAACCCTAAGTAGGGTTTTGATTTGTCTAAAGATGGTTTAGATGGACTCTTTAGAGCAGAATGAAGCTACTTTTGTTTCTCTTTGAGATCAAACCCTAGGTTTGATGAATGCTATGGAGCTAGGGCACCAAATTGGGGCTTTTGCTGCATTGGGATTTCTATAGTCAGTTGACCCTCTAAAAACCTAATTGGTATTTCCGACGCGTTGTTGCGCTCGGATAACATTCCGAAGAACCAATGAAAAGATATAGCAAAATGACTATGTAGGCTTCGTTTGCGCAGGTAAAGAACGAGAAGCCTAAAAATCCAAAGAAAATCGTCGAGCACCTTGAAAGCCACGAGGTAGGTGTGCTTTCCAAACTCGCTGAACTCTCTCTATTCTAATTTTCATTCAATTGAGCATTATGTTACATATTTGTTGCATGATTTTATGGTAAAGAGATATGAGAATTAATGTTGCATGATTGTGAGTACAACTTGTTATAATATGGTGAATGAGTATCATATTATGCAAGTAACCGCGCCTCACGCATAAAAGGATAAGGTACGTGTGAGCGACGATTGCGATCGAAGCTTCGAGGAGTTAAAAGCCAGATTGACGTCGACCCCGGCTTGCCTTGCCGACTCCGGGAACTTTTGTAGTGTATATATGCCTCTTATGTTGTCTCGGTGTGTGTAATGCAAAAATGCGGTCAATTGCATATCATCGCGACAGTTAAAGAGTTTATAAAGAACTACCCGATTCACGACCTTGAGTTAGCCGGCGGTGATTTTCGCGCTAAAGCCTTGGAGGCATTACTTGTATGGTGAACATTTGTGAGTATAACACCGATCACAAGAGTCTAAAGTATTTGTTCACCCAGAAAGATTGAACATCGCGACACGGCGCTGTTAGAGTTGCTAAAAGACTATGATGTCACCATATTATACCACCCGGAAAACCCAATTTTGCTGGCCATGCGCTTGATAGAAAATCCGGCGGAGAACTTAGAGCAATTACGCCTCAACCATATTAGAATTGCAAAAAAGAAAATGCAAGCATTCGGTTGGAAGTGGTAGCGCCGGGAGTGCCGGCTACACTTGCCGCATGGTTGTGTGCAACGCGACCCTATTGGAAAGAATCAAGGATCTTCAAGCCTCGTATCCTTTATCTTTAAAAATACGAGAGGAAGTTGAGAATAGGCAATGCCGAAGACTTGGGCATTGAGCTGATGGCGCACTTCGATTTCAAAGTCAATGGTGTGCTCTAAAAGATACGAGTTGCGTAAGGGCGATTCATGCAAGAAGCGCATCAAATCTCCTATAGTATCCACCGCCGTAGCATTAAATTGTACAAAGACTTGAAAACACCATTATTCGTGGCCGGTATGAAAAGAGATATTGGGGATTTGTAGCGCAATGTCTCACGTGCCAACAGTAAAAGCTGAGCGCGCCGATTTCGGCGGGAAAGCTATAAAGTCTACCAATACCCGTTTGGAAATGGGAAACATAGCAATGACATTGTTACTGGTTTGCCTCGATCTGCAAGCTGACATGATGCGATATGGGGTATATAGTGGATCGTTGACAAATTCGCAACTTCTGGCGATACATACTACGTGGTCGGAGACAAGTTAGCTCAATGCTATCTCGGCGAGTTGTGAGACTTCATGGGGTTCCGGTAACAATCGTATCGATCGAGACCCCAGGTTCACATCCCACTTTGAAAAGTTGGCAAGACGCACTAGCATGCGGCTCGATTTAGCACAGCGTTCCATCCTCAAGTGATGAACAGTCAGAGCGACGATACAAATCCTTGAGGATTTGCTTAGACGTGTGTGCTAGATTATAAAAGGAGGATGGCATGATTTCTTGCCGATTGGCGAGTTCGCCTATAACAAAACTATCAAGAAAGTAATCGCGATGGCGCCAATTTAGGCACTGTATGAATAAATATCGTTCTCCTATCCATTGAGCGATGTGCGCGGATGAGACCGGCTTCTGGCCCGATGGTTGCGGAGGCGGAAGAAAAAGTTCGCCTGCCGTCAACAGTTTTGCTGCGGCTGCAATCTCGCAAAAGATTACGCCGACAAGCGAAGAAAAAGATTTAGACTTCGCGGTTGAGACCGTTGTGTCTTAATGAGTATCGCCAATGCGACGGAGTCAAACGATTCGGGGTTAGGAGGGAAGCTAATCCACATGATATGTCGGACCATTGAGATATTGAGACGCGTGGGTGCGGTGGCGTACAAGCTCGCACTACCACCGAGACTCGCGGGAGTTTACAATATTTCCATGTGTCAAATCTCCGAAATACATCCCAAACTCGACACATGTATGAGTATAGAGCCGTGGAGTTGCGTGAGGATAGTTCTTACAGTACAGTACCCGTGGCGGCATCCTCGATAAAGAAGTAAGAAGTTGCGAAGATCGCAAAGATTCCGTATGTAAAAGTCCAATGAGCAACCATGCTGTGCGAAGCTACTTGGGAGCTCGAGACGTAAATGCGGAGAGAGTATCCGCATCTATTCGAATCGACGAGTTAAGGTATGTGTAATTTTGCGGACTGGAAATTATTTAAGGGGGAGAATGTAATATACCGAAAATTCGGAAAATAAATATCGAACTTTAGTCAAATTGACCCAAAGTCGAGGATGGTACACTTCGGAAAGTCCGAAATGTTAAAATTATCCAAGTGAGTTACGTGAGGTTTCGAGAGCTAAAGGATCAAAAATCTGCATTCTGCATTTTGAGCTTTCGGACCGCCCTGTGGGGAGACCGTCCCGAACGCGTGAGAATTGAGACAGGCCGAAAAATCGCTAAGTCCTGAGAAACTAGCTCTCGGAACCGGTCCCTGCCTGAGAGAATCGTCCCCCAAAGAGAGACCGGTTGCCCTGCGCGCAGCAGCTCTGGCTGCCGGGAGAGCCTTCAGGAACCGGTCCCTGAAGGAGAGACGCGTCCCGCCTGCGCGAACACGCCATTCCAGGCTGGTGAAAGGGTAAAAGTTGAGGGTTTAGCTGCAGTTTTGCAACCCATAGAGTATAGTAAGAGGACAAATGAGACATTTCTCTCATTCTCACCCTCTCACCCTCTCTTCTCTCCCTCTCTTTCTCTAGAAGCAAAAAAGAAGAAGAAGACAAGGAAAAGAAGGAAAGAAGGTGAAGAAAGAGATCAAGGGGTGAAGCAACTTCATCTTCTTCTCTGTAGCTGGAAAAGAAAACTTATAAGGTAAGTCTTGAACCTAATTATGGTAAACTAATTTAGGGTTGGATTAAGCTTAAAATGGTTTATGGAACCATTTGAGTAATTGAAGCTTTTCTTTTGCTTCTTTTGAGATCAAGACCATGAAATGTGTGAAGCTTGAAGGTGAGCTTCATCACCTCTCATGTGAACACCCTAAGTAGGGTTTGATTTGTCTAAAGATGGTTTAGATGGACTTCTTTAGAGCAGAATGAAGCTACTTTTTTCTCTCTTTGAGATCAAAACCTAGTTTGATGAATGCTATGGACTAGGGCACCAAATTGGGCTTTTGCTCATGGGATTTCTAAGTGCAGTTGACCCTCTATAAACGCTAATTGGGTATTTCCGACTGCGTTGGTGCCTCGGATTAACATTCGAAGAACCAATGAAAAGATATGAGCAAAAATGACCTATAGGGCTTCGTTTCCCGCAGTAAAGAACGAGAACCTAAAATCCCAAGAAAATCGTCGGAGCACCTTTTGAAAGCCTACGAGGTGGTGTGCTTTCCAAAACTCGTTGAACTTTCTCTCTATGCTTAATGTGCATTCAATTGAGCATATTTACATATTTGTTGCATGCATTTTAGGGTAAAGAATAATGAGAATATGATGTTGCATGATTGTGAGTACAACTTGCAATATATATATGAAAGAACTATGTAAACTCGAAAACCCTATTGTATGCATGAGAGAAAAGTAGGCACCCAAAGTGAGCAAAGAACAGAGACACAAATGACATAGATCGAGTGGTGCATTCGATAAAGTTAACTGAAATGAACACTAGAGATAGTGTGAGGTAAAGAACCAATATAATTAAAGAATGATGAAAATGACAATGCTATAAATTTAAAGTAATTGGGAATAAAACGTGAATGCTAACAGACGTAGCCAAAAATAAAGATTGTAAAATATGTTCGCAATGAGTTTGCAACAAAAAGTGATGAAAGAACACTATGCTATTTAAAGTCAAGATTGAACTTATAAATCCTTTGAGTTAAGGATATGATCATACTGCTATGAGTTCCGTCTCGAGGGCGTCGCTCCCGCCTCGGGCGACCGCTCCGAGTTATGCATCACGTGTGAGTAAATCAAGGACGGTTCTAGCGGTGAGTTCCTGCGATGATGGAACTTAATGTGAAGCAAGTAATGTGGCGAAACCCCCGGGTTAGCCTTGAGATTAAAGAATAAAGAATAAAGAACAAAGAGCAAAAAGAACAAAGAACAAATTGTAAAGACAAAGAACGAAAGAATTGTATAATCTGCATATTAATGTTGAGCAATATTCCTTGCTATTGTTCAGGCATATTAGCACATGTTGTAGATTGTTACTATATTCAGCTTAATCCTTTCTATTATGCCTGAGTTAGTCCTGATGGAAGTCGGTGATGTTAGGCCGAACCCACTGGAAACTTGTTGTAGTTCCACCCACATTTTCACAGAGCCTGGACCGAGCGACCGCGATTCGACCGAGGTAAAGGTATCGCGCCTTAGACAGAGGCCACCAGAGTTGAGTTGGGTTTACATTTTGTTAGTAGAGTACCCTATGTTCATCTTTTGTATTTGATGACTAGTGATGTTGAGAAAAGAATATAATGTGTATTTTGAGGTAAATGTGATGTAAGAAAAAAATGATGAAATGAAATGTAAGGAATTCGAAAGTGAACAAGATAGATGCAATGTATATGATCAAAAATGAATCATAATACTTGTAAATGTTTAGTTTTCCTTTCTTTCACTAATGGCTATTGCTTACCCTCGTGTAAGCCGTTTGTGTATGTTTTCGCTAGTGCATTTCTTATTTGAATTTGTACATGTGATGAGCCTTGGACGGATAGGGGAAACCCTGTCCGTTCGGCGTCTGTTTGACGTGCTCGGGTCGAGCCAAATTGGTATCGGTTTCGGGGCGTGACAGCTATCGTGGTATCAGAGCCAAGAGTGAAAGAATAGGAATGGACCTAGAGACCTATAAGATTGGAAGGCCTTAAGGATCTAGGAAACGTGAGTGACGTGGAATCAAAGTTAGCGAAAGCATGTGATTGGGTTAAGTAGGGACGCCTGTAATTTGATTAGAGGCTAAGTTTAATTTTCGTTTATCCTCTACTTTTAGTGTTATGTCGGGCGGCCGACGACATGACGCTTGAGGCAAGGATGAATGTGCATGTTGCTTTCGCCTAATTGGGTATGGTCAAGTAATGTTGGTCAAGTGACTAATGCGAGTTGCTTCTTTTCAGGAAGCAATGGCACCTCGACGTCGATCGCAGGCAAGGTCGATGCCGGAGGAAACGAATGTGGTGCCCGAGCAATCCGGAGCAAGTGGCGACGGAGAGCTTAGGGAACAAATGGCCGCGCTTATTCGCGTAGTGCGGCAGCAAGCGGAGTCTGTTCAACGCCAAGGGGAACAGATTCAGCGGCTCCAGGAGACCTTGGAGCGCCAGCAGGCGGCGGCGGCCCAGGCGGGTGTCGAGCATGTCGCGCCCCCTGTGGTAGTGCCGAGTGTTGTTGAGGGAGCGGCGGCAGCAGCGGCTGTTCCAGTTACGGTAGTACCGGCCGGGTCGGGAACTTCGAATCCCGATAGTGCGACAGTCGATGCCGAGCGAGAGCGCACTTTGGCGGCTCTCATTCAGTTCAAGAAGTTCGACCCACCTACCTTCGAGGGCGGTTTGGTGGAGCCAGCGGTTGTGGAGTCGTGGATCGACTCGATGGAGACCCTATTCGAGGACCTTAATACCTCGGAGAAGGATAAGGTGTACCTCGCCACCCATTGTCTTGAGAAAGCGGCAAAGGTGTGGTGGAAGCGAGTGAAGCGGGATCGTCCTATCGACCTTCCGTTTATGCTGTGGGAAGAGTTCAAGAGAGCGGTGTTCGCGAACTACTTCCCCGACATGGTGAAGCGGAGGCTACAAGAGAAGTTCCGCAAGTTGAGACAGGGCGATCGGTCGGTGGGGGAATACGAGCAAGAGTTCTCCCACATCATAGACTGTGTTCCCGATGTTGTTCGTGATGATCGGGACCGGACGGATTGGTTCTTGCGAGGACTCCAACCCCGGATTTATGAGAAAGTGCAAATTTTGAAGCTGTCGACCTTTGCGGAGGTCTTCGATAGAGCCTTGTGGGCGGAGCACGGTAGCGCCCATGTACGTGAAGAAAGGGAGGCTATTGCTGAGTCGAAGGACAAGGGCAAGAAAAGAGCGGCGGGCGGTGCCGGGGGCCGGCCAATTGCTAAGAAACTCCCTCGGTATCCCCGACAGCAGGCGAGGAATTGGAAACCACCTCGATGTGTTATTTGTAGTGGCGAGCACAAGGTGTCGACTTGCCCGCAGCGCGATGGCAAGTGTTTCAAGTGTGGCCAACCGGGACATCTCATCCGGGAGTACCCGACATGGACGTCGTCTGCGCCAACGGCGGCTTCAACACTGTCTACCCCGAGACAGCTTGCGGGGTTACCACCAGCGATGTCGGCTGGGCGCGCGTCGTCACTGCGACAGCCGGAGGGATCGAGAGCGCCTAGCGGCCGAGTCTTCGCCGCTCAGGTGGAGGAGCAACAACCTGCAGCACCCGACGACGTCGTGGCAGGTATAATTGTGATTAAAGGCACTAGAGCTAGAGCAGTGTTTGATACAGGCGCATCTCATTCGTTTATTAGCACATCATTTGCTAAGACACATGGCATAGAGATGGTGTACAATGATGATTACTGGTGGGTGAATGCCCCAGAACATTCATTCAGTGTTCACAACTAGTGTTTGGCGTGTCCAGTGCAAATAGGCGATTGGATTATGCCGATTGATCTGCTAGTGCTAGATCAGATGTGGGGATTCAATGTTATCTTGGGGACCAACTGGCTCTCCAAGTACTATGCGGTGATAGATTGTGAAAGCAAGGTGATCACTTTTCGTGAGCCTAATCAAGAAGTGTTAGTCTACCAAGCGTGCAAAAGTAGGCGCTTCGCGGCGACTATATCGTCTGTGAGGGCGAAGAGAATGATCAAAGGAGGGTGTAAGGCCTATTTGGCAACCATGGTGGATGCTCGAAAGGAGTACCCAGAGTTGGGAGATATTCGAGTAGCGTGCGAGTTTTCGGATGTGTTTCCGGCGGAGTTACCGGGACGGCCACCGGACCGGGAAGTTGAGTTTGTTATTGACTTGATTTTCGGGCCGGAGCCAGTTTCGAAGGCTCCGTATAGAATGGCACTGGTGGAGCTAAAGGAGTTGAAAGGCCAACTACAAGACTTGCTCGATAAGGGCTTCGTGAGGCCGAGTGTGTCACTGTGGGGAGTTCCGGTACTATTTGTGAAGAAAAAGGATGGTACACTTCGACTCTGCGTAGATTATCGCGAGTTGAACAAAGTGACGATAAAGAACAAGTACCCGTTGCCAAGGATTGACGATTTGTTTGATCAGTTGCAAGGGTCCAAGGTGTATTCGAAGATTAATCTCCAATCGGGGTATCATCAATTAAAGATCAGGCCGAAGGATGTGCACAAAACGGCGTACCGTACGCGGTATGGCCATTATGAGTTCACGGTAATGCCGTTTGGGCTTACTAACGCCCCGGCAGCATTTATGGACTTGATGAATCGAGTCTTTAGGCCATTGTTGGATCGATGCGTCGTGGTATTTATAGACGACGTATTGGTCTACTCGAAGAGTGAAGAGGAGCACGAAGAGCATCTCAGAGCTGTGTTGCAGATACTCAGACAGGAGAAGCTTTATGCAAAGTTAAAGAAATGTGACTTTTGGCTGAAGGAGGTCACATTTTTGGGTCATGTGGTATCGGGCGACGGAGTGTCAGTAGACCCGAAGAAAGTAGAGGCAATAAAGGATTGGCCTCGCCCGACGAATGTAGCGAAGGTCCGCAGTTTTCTTCGACTTGCGGGCTACTACCGGCGGTTCGTGGGGGGGTTCGCTAAAATAACCACTCCACTAACGCGCCTCACGCATAAAGGAGTAAGGTACGTGTGGAGCGACGATTGCGATCGAAGCTTCGAGGAGTTAAAGAGCAGATTGACGTCGACCCCGGTGCTTGCCTTGCCGACTCCGGGGGAGACTTTTGTAGTGTATAGTGATGCCTCTTATGTTGGTCTCGGATGTGTGTTAATGCAAAATGGGCGGGTCATTGCATATGCATCGCGCCAATTAAAGAGTTATGAGAAGAACTACCCGATTGACGACCTTGAGTTAGCCGCGGTGATTTTCGCGCTAAAGCTTTGGAGGCATTACTTGTATGGTGAACATTGTGAGGTATA
>NC_033639.1:2178883-2210763 GCF_001540865.1 Ananas comosus | reverse complement strand
TGTCACGGGTCTAATGACTTTTTGTCGAAAAGCCCGCGCGGCGCTCGTCTGTCACCTGCACAAAACGAGCCAGCCAAGCAAAACCGTCCCGAGGCGCAACTTCGCAAATTGGCAACGACCGAGAATCGAGAGAAAGCACGTAAAGGGATCCTGCAAATTGGCACAAACAACGAGTATTTTATTGATAACGAAAAGTTGGACTACAAGCGAAAGGCACAAGACTCGACTTGGTCGGGCATGGCCGGTGAGGGCAAAATGATCACCAAGACACTACGCTTTTAGCGAAGCGGGCTCACTTAATACGTCTCACCTAACCTTCCCGTACTACCCTATATTAGCATCCACCCATTTGGCACCCCGGGGGTACAAAGGTGCTCACCGAGGGGTACGTTTTCCCACTCCGCACATCCATGGGAAAATAGGCCGCCGACCCATGTCCGACACGCGTCCGGCTCAATCCGTCGCATAAGCGGCCATCGTTAGCGAAACCTATGTCCCCTTGGATGTGTAGCACAAGTGAACCCGCGGGTAGCCAACCGGATGCCAATTTACATGCAATGCCCATCCCAAAATAAGGAAAATCCTATGTCGAAGTCTTGCCCGACACAACATTTACAGACTCTTTACAAACTCAAAGTTATTGACAAGGTCAGGGCCGTTGACAACTAAAAGGGCCCTGACAGCGCGGCCCGCGAGCCGCGAGGCCCGCGAGCGCGAGCGCGAGCACGAACACGGGCGCCAGCGGCGAGCCGAACTTTTAGCCGAATAATTCGGCCATCGCGAATTATTTGCGAATAAGTATTTTTGACCAAAAAAACATTTTTTTTTTTTTGAATTTTTCGAAAAAATACGAATTCGACAGTTTAATTCGTTTCTTCAAAAATTCGCGAATAATTCGTGAATTAACTAACATAGGTCATAATTGGATCATAAATGAAAATGCAGCTGCTCTAGGGAGCGGAGTACTTTTATATTAGGAGCAATTTTATCTATTCAATCACCTCTAAAAGAAAAAGATTATTATTATTATTATTATTATTATTATTATTATTATTTTGTCTTGGTGCGTAATCTTATCATTCTGTTAATTAATTTATGAATATGTAAATATAAATATAGCTTTCAACTATATATGCTACTAAATGGAAAACATCAATACTAGTCTTAATTACACCTATATATGAGGTGTAAATCGTACACAGAGTAGCCATTGAATAATAATCAACTAGTGAAAAACCCGCGCGATGCTGCGGATATAAAAATATTTTATAATAAATTTTATTTTTTAAATATTTTTATATTGTTTTATAAGTCTAATTACTAATTAAATAAAAGTTAGATAAAAATAATTTAATAGTTAAATCTATTTAAATAAAAGTCATTAAAATTGGTATATGCGCAAAAGAAATTTATACAAGAATTTATTTTATAAAAATTTATATGAAAAGAATTTGAGATAAATCTATCAAAATAATTTTTAAAAAATTAATAAATAGAAGAAAAATAAAACTGTAGAAGAACTTGTTTAATAAACTTAATTATATATATACACATATACACTATATTTCTAAAATTTTAGTCTTGAAATTTAAATTTTGTATTTTTTTATATAACGATATTTTACGTGATTTAAATTGCATCTATCAGGTTTGATTTTATTATATGATTTATTATGCATATTATTAATAAAATTAATTAATTATATTATAATTTAATTAATTATTATAATTTAGAATTTAAAATTAAAATTATGAATATTATAAGTTAAAATTAGAATTTAGAATTTAAAATTTTCAATTTAGAATTTAAAATTTAAAATTTTAAAGTATCAAAACTTTAAATTTTCATATCAAAATTTAATTACTAATAAGCTGTTATATAATTTATTAATAAAATTAACTAATTATATATATATATATATATATATATGTGTGTGTGTGTGTGTGTGTGTGTGTGTGTGTGTGTATATATGTGTGTGTGGAGAGAGAATGAAGTGGAGGGTTGGGGGACAGGTGTCAACCTAAGGCTCCCACAACCCTCCTTTAATGTAATAGAAATAGATAGATATTTGCTTATTAGTTTCATTAATTTTTAATACTAAAAATATAAAAAGGAATTTTTAAATCTTCAGTAGGGTGAGTGTAAAATTTACGCCCGATACATAGGGCGTGTTTGGTTCGCTTTTTTTTCACCATAGAATCGGAATGGGAATGAGTGAATCCGTTTGTAGGTGTTTGGTATATGGGAGTCCCATTCCGATTTTGACTCCCAAGTGGAATGTGGATCGCTCAATCACCATTTTTTTCAATCCGGCCTAGAAGGTCAGATTGGAAGTTGAATCCGGACGGAATGGATATTTATTCGGATTAAATTTATTTTTTCAACTTTTTTAATTAAAATATGAGTTAAAATTTAAAAATTAAATATATAATTTTACATTTTAATTTGAAATTAAATGAAAAATTAAAAATTTAATCAAGTATTTCGAATCTAACTTATGAATTTGAATTGAAATTAAATTTTAATTTATATAAAGTTTATTCAAATTTTATTTCAAACTTAAATTAAATTTATGAGTTCAAATTAAAATTAAAATTATAATTTTAAGTTTGAATTTGAATAAATTAAAATTTAGTTTCATATTTTGAATTATCCACTCAACTTCAAAGTTTAATTTTTTTTTAAAAAAAATAGATTTAAAATTTTGACATTATTTCAAAATTTTGATATAAATTTTTAATATTTAATATTTAATTTAAATTTAAATTAATATATTATAAAGATAATGTTAGTATATTAATTTGATTACGTTTTTTATATTCATCTGAACCAAACACCGACAATGGGAATGATTTATTTCGATTCCGATTCAGGTGATGAACCAAACAGAATTAGGTAATTAGTCATTCCGATTCCGATTCCAGCTTATTTTGATTCCGATTCCGATTCCAACTCCGACTTCGAACCAAACACGTTCATAGGGTGTATAGGATAGCATCTTTTAATGAGAGATTTATGTAATATTTTTAAATGCGTAGATATAATAACTGCTATAACTAAACATCTCTTAAAGCTCTAATACATGGTGCAAATGATCTGAGCTACATAATTTCTGTGCGATGCAAATTAGTTACAGGAGCAATTAACATGTTTTAATCAACTGCTATGAATCTCGTGTGAACCCTCGTAACTGCTATGTATGGAAGTTTAACAGTAGCAATGTTAGTCGCTTGTGTGGGTGTATATTTGATGAAAACAAACAAAACTTAATTGAAATATGGGCCCTCTTAAATCGGTTACCCCACTTTTAAGAATTTGATTTTATTAACGAATCTTTCAATTTAATTTATTTACGCCAATCAACGATATTTTAACTTAAAAAATTTAAATCAACTATTCATTTAGTAAATTCATAGTTTCGAAAATTGCATGAAGTATACTAGCTAAATCTGTAACTAAAGAAAAATAACGCTAAAATTGCCCGTAGTCCAGGTGAGTTTTATACATTTTTATTATTATATATGTTATTTACTGTTACATGATAGTTACATGCCCGTGGCATTCAGGGAACTTAATAATTTTTTGAGTTACAGATTACATCTTTGTATATACATATATGTATTTTTTTTTTTAAAGGTTAATTTCATACGTATCTCTCCAAACACAGTGAATAAGAAATATATCCCTATAAAGTTCAACTTTTACATATTGTCTCTACAAAAGTCTCGATATTTTCAATTATGTTCCTATAGTTTGTTACCGTTAAAGAACCGTCAGAGAACTATTTATATTTTTAATTTTGCCATCATAAATATGTCATTTCAAAAGTCGTAGCAGTGTAATATAAGAGGTGTAAAAATATAAAATACTAACTAGAGTTAAGTATTTAATCTATGATAGATTAAATTTTTTCAACAGATTCAAATGACAAGGACATATTTGAAAATATCATGACTTTTGTAGATACAACATATACAAGTTGAACTTTATAGGAATATATTTGTCATTTAATATATTTGCAGCGACCTATATGAAATTAATTCTGTTGCTAATTATTATAGGGAAAACTTCAAAAACCCCCTCCGTGGTTTCGTAGTTTCTCACTTTGCCCTCCTGTGGTTTAAAATGTATCAATTTGTCCCCCTGTGGTTTCTTTTCTCTCTTTTTCTTATCAATTTCATTATTTTTTTTTCTTAAATCAGTGATAAAGTTAAAATTAAAGAGTATTAAAGTGAATATTTGATAAATCTAGATGGGTATCTGAAGTTTTTTGTATATAATTTAATGAAATATTAACGAAAAAGGTACCGAAAGGATAAAAACGAAACCACAGAGAGGTGATTCGATACATTTTAAGCCACAGAGGGGCAAAGTAAAAAACTACGAAACCACATGGGTTTTTTTTTTTTTTTGAAGTTTTTCCATTATCATATGACAGTGGCGACTGACTGGTGGCCTTTTATTAAGAAAAACTTGATGAAAAGAGACTCGATTGAAACGAACGTATACTTTATTATTATTTTTTTAACTGACGGGCAGCAATTTAGGTAGGTCTGTCTGGCCGTCAATATTTATTAGCACATGGCTCCACCACTTAGCTAGCACAAAAGCTGGGAAAGCTCAGTTTTCCTAAAACTGTAAAGAGAATTTGGAATGTTGGTGGGATGAATCAAAATATATACCCATTCAAAGAATCTACATGATGTGGTTGTAATGTTGTGTCTTCAAAAAGCCCTAAGCATGCTCTAGTAGCCACTTCTTCTTGGATATCTCAACCAAAAAGTCATTGGAACAGCTTCTCTAAGCAACAACTGAATTACAGAAGAGAAGCAACAAATAGGTTAGGCATTGTAAGAGGTTGTCTAACAAGTACTATTGGGCAAAAAGAAATTAGGCTTAGTTTGGTATTGAGGTCCATATGATGTTATTAGATAAAGTGGAGTTAGGGTAAAAGCGGTAAAAGTATATAAGAATATGCTTCTGTGTTTGTTTGATAGGGCCGTAGAAAATATATCATATACTTATCGCGATATGCGAAACGCAATATTACGTATGGAAACAAATAGTGTATTTTTTCATCATGCTTTCTCACCGTAGGTAATGCAATCTCTTCGCAATTCCAAACGAAGCCTTAGAATGAAAGTATATAAAAGTATGCTGCTCCATTTTTCGGTAAAACTATAAAATTACAGATTAACCAAATGTAAGATCCCTATAATCCTTCTGATTGATAATATAAGAGACTGCACACCCCAATAATAATAATAATTGAGATTTGACTGTTTTGGGCCCAACGAGTTATTATTGCTAGCGGATCACAATATGTTGTTGCAAATTAAGTAAAACAAGAAATATTTTCTATCAAACTTTCTTATTATATGCCATCCGTTTTATGCCCATTCGCAAATGTTAGCATGTGAGAATTTGAGCTCCTGATATTGTTTCTAATTCGACGAAGAAACTGCCGAAGATATTTGGTGAAATAATTTTTTTAGTGACCTGATCAAAATATTTAGGCCCTGTAACAAGGCGGAACAAGCTCTTAAAATATAGTACTTTTTTTTAATTACACCATTAAGACAATATTTTATCGAATTATGTATTCTGCTGCAGGGCCAAACGTACGCGTAATAGCAAAGCTTGGAAGGGCTTTAAAGTGGTCGATCTTTAAAGAAGTTGTTGTTGGTTGAAAATGGTGCATAATGACCTAATTGTGACTGTGGTCTAGTGATTGAATTCCTATCATAGAATTTCAAAACTGCAAGACCTGGGGCTGCTGTTGCCTCTTTTTTGTTACAGCTTTAATTCAAGAGTGGAAAAGGTGCATGAAAGAGTAAATGCACTACCAGCCCCCTGAGCTATTAGACAAAATTTATTTTTGGCTTCTAAACCTTTTTAAGTTCTACGTTTGAAATCCTGAACTTTCCAAATCATTTCACTCCAGTCCTTTTACTATATATATATATATATATATATATATATATATATATATATTAGTAGTGGACTGGCTACTATTAGTAGCAAAAATTCCATTGTTGCTATCAGTTTTTTAGCCTTTGGATCAACTCTTTTCATTATTTCTAACATTGGATTAAATACTATAACCCAATGGGAACCACTCAACCCTAGGGGGACACCAACACTCTAACCGACTAATATCATCATGCCCCTACAATTTTTCATCAAGGGTTATAATAGCAAAAAGAACGTTTTACTATTAATAGTATTCCAGCCTAATTCTTTATATATATATATATATATATATATATATATATATATATATATATATATATATATATATAGAGGAGAGAGAGAGAGAGAGAGAGAGAGAGAGAGAGAGAGAGAGAGAAGAGAAGAGTTTGGCTGCTATACTATCGTAGCACGGAGGCTTCCGTGCTACCAGATTGTTTTCGATGATGCGGCTTCCAAATCGACAATCGGCTCAGTTAGACTTGATCTACATTATTGAAAGTATTTGGAAACTAAATTTTAGATTTTTTCGACATCATTTGACCAGCGATCAAAAGATCTCAAAATTGATAATTTTAATTAATTAGTTAATTTATTTATTTAATTTTAAATAAATAAATAAATTATGAAATTGTTCATTTTTAGACTATTCGTTTAATAGGTAAATGATGTCGAAAATTATGAAATTTAGTTTCAAATACTTTTAATAGTGTAGATCAAGTCTAACGGAGCGATCGTCGATTTGAAAGCCGCATCATTGAAAACAACTTGGTAGCACGGAGGCCTCCGTGCTACCGATAGTATACCAGCCTAGCTATATATATATATATATAATTAGTATACCAGCCTAGCTCATATATATATATATATATATATATATAGAGTTGAGCTAGAATACTATTGATAGTAAACGAGCAGTTTTACTACCGATTTGTTTTCGATGATAGAGTTTCCAAATTATAACGATCGGCTCCGTTAAATATGATCTAAAATATTAAAACTACCTAGAAATCAATTTCACGCACTTTCATATTGTCTTTTATCATCATCGTGAACATGAAAAATGCAAATGATGGTTGAAAATGAATATTCTTTAAAAAATGATGATTAGGACCTTGTAATCAAGATCAAGAGTATAGATCTTATTTTAATATAGTTTAAAAAATTTTCTAACAAAAATTCAATTGATTTGGATATCTTTACGCCGTTAAACGAGAAAACGCCTTTATCGACCTTTAAAATTACAAATTTTGAACCTTTGATCATTCGGCAAATGATGTCGAAAAGATTTGAAATTTGATTTCTAAACACTTCAAGTTGTATAGATCATGTTCAACTGAGCCGATCTCAATTTGGAAGCTCTATCATCGAAAACAAATAGGTAGTAAACGGCTCGTTTACTACTGATAGTATTCTAGCAAAACTCTCTCTCTCTATATATATATAAAGAGAGAAGAGAGGAGAGAGAGAGAGAGAGAGAGAGAGAGAGAGTAAGGCTACTGTGCTATCGGAAGTACGGAGCCTTCCATGCTTCCAGCTCGTTTTCGATGTTGCGACTTTCGAATCGTCGATCGGCTCCGTTAAACTTGATCTAGAGTATTTGAAGTACCTAAAAAATAATTATGCGATTTTTCAATATTATTTACCTAGTGAACCAAGAGGCTCAAAATCAACGGCTGAAAATAAAAATCTTACAAAACATGATAATATGACATTAAAATTTTAGATCAAATATATTGATCTTGTTTTATATAGTATAAAGAATTTTCTATCAAAATTTCAGGCGATTTGAATATTTTCTACACCGTTAAACTTGCAAACAGCTCACTACGGCCATTAAAATTATTGATTTTGAGCCCCTTCGATCACTAGGCAAATGATATCGAAAAATCATAAAATTTATTTCTAGGTACTTCAAATACTCTAGATCAAGTTTAACGGAGCCGATTGACGATTCGAAAGTCGCAACATCGAAAACGAGCTGGAAGCACGGAAGGCTCCGTGCTTCCGATAGCATAGTAGCCTTACTCTCTCTCTCTCTCTCTCTCTCTCTCTCTCTCTCTCTCTCTCTCTCTCTATATATATATTATATATATATATATATATATATATATATATATATGCTACTATACTATCGATAGTATCAAGAGTTTGGCGCTATCGAGTTTTTGGCCGTTGGATGAAAAAATATGCGGCTAGGATGATAGTGATCTCCTAGAGTTGAGTCGGTGGTTTATTGAATAGTATGATATAACGGGTGAAAATGATTAAATGTTAGATCTAACGTCAGAAAACTCGATAGTATTAAAAGTTTGGTACTATTGATAGTATAGTAGTTGGACCTATATATATATATTACACACACACACACACCTACATTTGTGAGTCAAAAATTGATTGGCTGCCAACCATCTTACACTTTTAATATAGCCGTCTCGTTTCTAAAATACAAAAACAGTATGCAACTCAATAAATGATACACTTGAAATATGATCTGTAATATATAAAAGATTGATAAATACATGGTACTTAGGTCTCGCCATAACTTCTTTTCTATAGTAAATATAGATACAGATTAAAATTTCAAACTTAAAAATTTATGGACTAAAGTGAAAATGGCCAACAGTTTTGAGTGACCTAGCAAAAGGGCGGGTTGGGCAACTGGTGGGCAGATTATTGTATCCTCAAATTATGCTGATGCGGGTAGAATTTTCGTATAAAGTTTTGGATAGCCATCATCTTTATACGTACCAACCTGCGGGTGGGCAGAGTGTACGGATTACCCACAATGCAATCTTTTTTTATTCTTTTTATTTTTCAAACACAAATAATATATATATGTATATTATTATTTTAAAAAAATCAAATTTATTTTATCATTTAAAACATCGCAACATAATAAAGAAAAAAAATGACATTAGGAGAAATTAGAATTAGGGTTCTAGAAATGAGTATAATAAAATGAGTATTCAATTTTTAATTTTTTTAAAAAAATTATATATATGGTTATCCGTGGGTACCCGCAGATTATCCAAAATGCTCATAATATAACTTTTACCGATCCATTTTATTTATAATTTTTTGGGTAAGAAAAACTCGTAATCATATTCGTAAATTTACCAAAAATTCATAGATACCGCGGATATGGATTGAGATTGCCATTTTTAGTTTAGTTTTGGGACTAGTGTCGCAATTCATCCCAACATAAAAAAGGATAAAAATTGGGAAAAGTGACAATTAATGGGGGCATTTTTTAAAAAGCCTTTTTCGTGGTGGATGGTTAACAAACCTAATCTTAATATCCTACCTTAGGAATTTTCCTTTTCCACTTTGGTGAATGCGACGTTCTAAAAAGTGGGAGTCTCGATGCAATGATAAAAAAAAGTAACTTTGATGTAGATAGTAAACATTCTCTATTGTCGTGGGAAATAATTATTGCCTGCACCTGGTGCATCTATATATTTTATATATCATTCTTTATTTGCTGAACATCATAATATAAAACTATTGTTATACTCTAAAAGCTTAAGCTATTAGAGAATGTTGCATTTTTATATTTAACACCCCCCGCACGTCTGGGTTCGAGACTTTTTGCAAAGTTCATGACGTGGACTTGAATTAAATTGGAGAAAATTAATAATATTAGAAGTCTGGCGTGACTCGAACTCAGAATTTACTGTTCTGATATCATTATGTGAAACAACCGTTGTATTCTAAAAGTTTAAGCTATTAGAGAATGGTATATTTTTATATTTAACATATTTAACACGAAATCAGAATAGGAGGTTCTGAGTTCGAATCCGACCAGACTCCTAACATGTATGTTATAATTCTTGAAATTTTAATGAAACAATCTAAGTTTTAAATAAAGGTGACGTTGCAACTATACATAAAACCGTAAAGTTGAAATAGTTGGCTTCCATCAATCTTTCATTATTAATTAGACAGAATTAAAGCAGAAATATAATTTAAGTTTACTTTATTTGTAATTTGTAGAACACAATGGAAATAAAAATAAACTGAACCGCTCATTTCGACGGGTCAAATGCATTGCTAGAGCAAAAAAATCTTTTTTGGACAAGAGATTTTCCCGCTTGCAACTTTGTTTATGTTCTACTATAAAAAATGAAACTTCAAAACTTGTGTTTGCTTAATTTGGCCTAAAACTTAGTATTTTGTAATTAAGTACAAATGGTACAATACTAGAATACTACTATATATATATATATGTAATAAAATAGAAAAAAATAAATATTTACGACATTATATTGACATCACTGGTTGAAAGAGTAGTTCAACTAATAATTAATCTTCGATCCAGTAAAATTTTCGGGTCGCTGTTCTACTCAATTTTTAAGACATTGATGTTAACTTGGAGGCCTTAATCACTGTTAGATGTGATGGGCCCTAGTGGTTGATATATCTAACTCAATTTTGTTCCCAAAATTGAGGAAAAGCATTATATGAAATTAGACAGCAAAACCATCACTGCCCTTGTAGCATATGCTTTGCAAAATATTCCACCTCTCATGTTGGTTAGTTGCTTGCAATTAATCACCCAAAAAATAATAATCCACACTAAAAAATTTTGTGGAGTTCACACACAAATAATGTATGAGGAAGGAAAAGTACTCCAAGAACATCCTACTCACTTCTTTAATTGTTTCTTCTTCAATGCAATAAATAAGTAATTAAATGCCCCTCAAAATTATCCTCACATGCTTGAAACTAAGTGGCCAGGGAATTACCACTCCTAATAGAATTAATAGAATAAAATAACATGTGATGGGTGGCCAACAATGAGAAGGAGATTAATTGTAGCATCTTGGGGCCCTCATGTATCTCTTTTGCCTCCTTGACTGAGGAAAACCCATGTGCAAGGATGGGAACAAGGATAGCAACAACTCAAAAAAAGTACAAAAGAAGAGTAAGGTACTCCATATCCTTTATTAGTTAGTTCATGAGCCAAAACTCACTCACAATTTCCACTTCAAGAGCTTATCCAAGGTCATTAAATCACAAAAGTTTTTAAAGTTTTAAATTTTCTTACTTACCCTTACCCTGCTTAGAAGATTAATATAAAAAATATTCCTTTTCGCGTTCTAAGTTCTTTCAAATATATTAAAACAACCGTTATCTCCGTAAAATTACTATTTTGCCTTTTTAAATATTTTTTTTGCCCTTAGTTTAGAGACAAAAATAGATATTTTGACCTTTTGCCCTCTCAAGTATGCATTTTCTACTATCGCCAACTTTTCTTATTTGGCATTAAGTTAGGGGCAAAAAAGATATTCTGTTTTTTTAAACTCTGATAGAAATTTAATTCGAATTTAACCTTAAATAACTTAATAAGTACTGGTTATTTTTGAATAACGGAGAAATATATAAAGAGTATATTTGAAACAAAAAAAGGAATATATGAAATATGTTAGAAGTTATGAGGGGTATATAGATAATTATTTTTTTTTATTTTTATTTAGAAGTGCAAAACAAACCAACAAATTAAGCTAAAGAATAGAAAGCTCACGAAATAAGCATTTTTCTAAAAATTTAAAGACTACTAAAGAATGTATGGCGTGAAGCCAGTCAAGGATAAAATAAGTAGCAATAGTTGCTGCAGTAAAAGTAAAAAAATAAAAATAAAATTTAAAGAAGAATAAATCATATTTATAGTAGCAGCAAAATTTAAAGAAGAATAAAAGAAGAAGCTAAAGAAGAAGAATAAATAGCAACAGCTAAACTTATTTTTTTAATCGATTGAGTTACTCAATATTTTTCCTGTTGTGACGCCCCACTTTTCAGACGGTAAGGACTATTTGGAATGATGGGGTGTCACACCCATTTTTCAATTAAGTCCTAAAATTTTTTTTATCGATTGATCCCTTCAACTTTCCAACTTTTTTTATTTTTTATTTTTTTGAAAAATGCTATCTATACACTTAAAAAAAGGATTGTATCTTATGTCTACTCATCCTAGGGTTCAGAAGCCCTTTGAATGTTTTATATTAAAAAAATTGACAAAATAATATAAATATAGACTCTTATTAGATAAGATGTAAGCCCTGTTGGTTGCATATATATAGTGTTGCTCTTTTTTATGCTGCTCTTTTTTTAAAAAAACTTTCTTACTTTTTGAGTTTTTGGATTTAAAATGATAAAAGTAAAAAAAAGTTTTTAGCAAAAACTTGTTGGTAATTTTATTTAATCTATAATTTTAATTATTTTTATTATATAAAATTAGATTAATTAATTATTAAACTAATAGAGTCATTAAATTTGTTAAACACTTTTATCTAAATAAGTATAGAATTTATAATATTTTTAATTGGCAATAAAAGATTAAGAACCCAATTGAAACATTGAAAAAAAGGTTATGTACCAATTGTGCTACTAAGCCAAAAATTTATCCAAACTCCACATCAACATCCACATATCGACTTCTATCAATTATAACGGAAAATTGAGGGTAGGACCAAATTTTTTTAAAAAAATTGCAAGTTGAAAACTTATTTGACCAAGAAAAATAGTTGGGTACCCAATTGAAAAATCAAGAGTAATTAAGGCTTAGTTTGGTATTGAGGCCTATCTAACGCTACCGGATAAAATAGAGTTGAGGAAAAAGCATATAGGGATATGCTTCCGCGTTTTCTGGTGGGACCGCAGAAAATATATCGTAACTGACTCATCGCGATATGCGAAACGCAATATTACGTACGAAAACAAACAGAATATTTTTCCAACGTACTTTCTCATGGCACGTAACGCAATCTTCCCACAATCCCAACCGAAGCCTAAGTTGAAAACTATCGTTGTAATTTACCACAAAAAAAGTGTACCCCATCCCCCCATGCTAATAAAGTGAATGTGGTGGCTCCACATTAACTCCCAACTAAGTTTTCATTATATGTAATAGATATAACTAGCTCTACCCTTTTTAGCTATCAAAATCAGAGGATGATAATATGTTGAGATTTATTTGATAATGAATTATTCTTTTTATTTTTTTTTGAAAAAAAAATAGTTGTTATTTTATTTTTGTCTTTTGATTTCAAAGTAAAATAATAGCTGGTACTCACTATTCCTTTTAGACAAGCTGCACTCGCACTATTTAATACTAAGGGCTTAATTAACTCCATTTCTGTTTTTTGCTTTTAGTACTAAGAATCTGTGGTAATGAGTTTGGAAAGAACAAAATTTGAAACTATTTTTACAGTAAGAAGAATAGTAGGATTCTAAGGCCTTGATTGGTATTGTTACCATTTTTTACTTTTTTTTAGAAGGAGATATATAGTGGATTACTTGCAATTTTTACTTCCAAAGTATTTGCATGATAACAAAAAATAAAGGCTAAAATAAACAAAATCCCTTTGTAAGTACCCACTTTGTTTACTTTTCCTTTCTGACTTTAAAAAATCTATATTTTACCCTATTAAAATTTCAGAAATATTTTCAATGGGGTACAGCATTAATAGAGGGCAAAATGACCAATTTTTTCTATAAGAAAAAATAAAATTTTAATATATTTCTATTATTTTGAATGGTATTTTTTTGTATAAATTTTAAGAAATGTACGGAATAGTGATGGAACCCTGATGGAGAGGGGCTAAATGTAATAATTTGAAATGTTGAGGGGGTAAAATATAGATTTTTTAAAGTTAGGAAGGAAAAGTAAAAAAGTGGATGGGAAGGGAGATCAAAAGCAATTTTCTTTCTTTTAAGATTTATTTTATTTAAACAAGTTATTACCTATAATTTGACTAGAGTATTACAAGCTAACTAACCATGATAGTAAGAGAAAATCCTTTTCTACTAGCAGGTATGTTAAATTGTATAAAATAAGTGTTAAAAAATTAATAAAAGATAATGATATCAAACGAGGCTTGAGTGTTTGTTTTACTCCACTTTTGTTTCTTTTTCAATCAACTGCAATATATTCACTAGGATGTTTGGCAGCATAAAAAAGTCTGGTGCTTTTACTACAATGAGAATCAAAGATAGAATTTTGAGGCAAGAAAGCAGAAGCTCCAATTTGATGCTTCCAACCTTTGTCGCAAAGAGAATCTATTAAAGAAAATTTGACATAATGCTTTTTCTCGAAGTGCTATTCAAGTAGCAATTCATCAATTAAGACTATATCATCTAGTAGGGCCAAGCATTCCTTAAGTCTCAATAGTAGGGGCACTAATTTAGTAGCAGCGATTTTATGACAGAAAGAAATAATTGGATATCGCTACTTATATAGCATTTTAGGTTTTTAGGTATGATTGCATCTTACTATTGCAAAGAGTGGAATTGCATATTTATCTTTACAAAATTTTAGTGGTCAAATATATTTGCCTTTTTTTATAAAATGTTCAGTAACTTTGCACTTTTACAAAAATCGACCACTTTTTAATTATTATTACAGATTTGGAATAAATTTTTTTAGTATGACCAATATGCTTTTCTGCCCATAATATGTAGATTGCGCATGTACGTACGATTAGGGCGCGCTTATTGAGTCCTTTGACGTGCGGAAGGCGGGCATATGGTGTAAGTTTTTTTAATGTGACGTGCAGAGTATAAGTCTTTCAATCGCCATTTACACAGTTTGCTATGCGGCAAATTAAAAAAAAAATTATAACACAAATAAAAACCTAAATTATGCACAAAACATAAAATAGTGCACAATTCATATGACAATTACACAATTTATAAAATACTTGCACAACTAATACAAAATTTACACTTTAGAGAAAACATAATTGTTACCATATTTAAAAACATGTTGTTCTATTTGATAGAATATTGCAAAATTTGATAGTATGTTGCACAATTTTAGATAGTGTTATACTATCCTTCTTTACTTGTTATATTTATTTCTTATTATTTTGTTAGATGAGGATTCTATAACGACGAAGCAGACAAGGGGTCTAGGGCAAGGAAGGAGACGACCGAAGTCGTAGAGTAGATTTAGGGGAAGAGAAAATCTAGAGTAGTTAGTAACGAATAACAGGTCGAATTGACGGGACCATTATCCGATCTGACAGGGAAGCGGACCGCGGGTTGCATGGGGTTTCTCCACAGGCCTTCCATCCCGGCCCAAGTCACCAGTCCATTCGGGAATGACGGCCTGCCAGCCTATTTAGTTATTTCATTTACCTTGTTATTACTTAGTATTTCATTATTTGCATAATAGTCCTCAGAGAGTGACTATAAATAGTATAGGGAGTAAAGTGTAAAGGATATGAATGAAATTACTGCTTCTTCCCTAATCTTCTTCTCTTCTCTTCCTCTATCTTCCCTATCCTATCTCCTCATCTTCTATCTTTTTTCTGTCTTTTCTCTCCCCATGATTTATCTTATCTATCTTGAATTGGAGAAACCATCATCTCCACTCGGCAGAACTCAGGAGTTATCTCATCATAGTTCCACTGAGAGGATTAGGGCATTACAAAATTGGTATCAGAGCAGTCCCGATCCCAGGGAATTGGTGGTAGTGGCCCTCGCTGGATCTGGATCAAAGGATATGTACAGCCGGCATAGGGGCGATTAACTCGCAATCAGATTTTCACCTTAATTGAGAATCCAAATTGCAAGGGTTAGCTACTACCAGGCGATCCGCGGAAGCCACTCAAGAGTCTAAGTTGTGCATCATTGACAGTCTAGCCCACAGTAACTGTTAGATGTATGCCCTAGAAGCCAACCAGGCCGACACATATATTCTTTCTAGGACATAAATTTGTATTTGACTTTTAAAATATTATGAATAACTTTGGGTTTTTATTTCCATTCATGTTGTGTATGTGTCCATGAATCGTCCAAGGAATTAATAAGATGATGACATATATTCTCAAGTGTTGAGAATTTGAGACATGTGTCATTGGTGATTAATTCCTAAATGCTCCCGATCAATGGATCATCACGGGGACGGTGATTGATCCGATGAGATTGGTGCATAGGTCGTTTCCCTTTCAGGGTAGACGAGTTTCGAGTCGACAGTGTGGGGACACTGAAGCGAATATGCAGGTGGTTGTTAGAGAACAAGGGTACCGAGCGTGACCAACGCGAGAAGTCACTTGGATGTCTACTCACTCGTCAGTGACTTACTCAATTGTTGCAGTAGTGTGACTGGTCCTTTGACCTGCGGTGCCTCGGCTATTCACAATGAGGTTACTGTAGTTTGACTGTACATACACTTGGTCCCTAGCCATTCGGGTCCTTGCGGTGCATGTTGGCTGCAGTAGGTTCATTGTAGGAATAGGGTGCGCACTCAGATGGAATCTATCTCCCTTGGTAGATAGGGGTGTTAGTCCTATGTGATTTATGAGACCGAGTTTAGAAGACCTTGGCCAGGGCAGAATAAATAGCGGAAAAGGGTTTCCGATATTAGAAACTCGAGTCGAATAAATTTAACATATGACAGACGATGGGGTTTGACGAGTTATTCCATAACCTCCGTCTAGTCGGGACTCATGATAGAAGGATTGTATCACACGGTAACTGCACCAAGAGGTTCAGTATTCCATTCTACTGGAATGCCACTACATGCTGCTAGGCGTCACTGGTGGATTGTGAGACTCATGAGAATTATCTAGATGATCGATAATTCTCATTGGGCTGAGTTGGAATTGTTCCGATCCACTGAAAGGAGTTTCAGTGATATTGTTGATAGTGATCAAAATATATCTCACTACCAGATAGAATAGAACCTATGGGGTCACACACATAAGAGGTTGTGATTGATCGGATAGCTAGATCGCGATTATTGAATCGCCGGAGGACCTAATTGTCAATATGTTGATAATTGGACTAATTTGTAATTGTTACAAATTAGTGGTATTAAAGTGTAAATGTTACAAGAGAGGACTTACTAATAGTTAGTAAATTATAAGAGGACTTATGTGCAAATGTTGCATTATTAATTTGATAAGATCAAATTAATATAAAATTCAAGTCGAATCAAATTAGGATTTGATCGATCTAACCAATTAAGGAAAAGATAAATTTAAATCTAGATTTATACTTATCCTTAATTGTCATTATATTATTAGGAATAGGATTATATTCCTATATATAATATACGGGAGTTTTTAGAAAACCCAAGCCGTCATCTATCCTCTCTTCTCTCTTCCATCTTTTAGCAAGAAAGACGTCCTTTTGCAAGGGAGCTAGCACCCCGGTGAGGACATCGATCAAATCAAGAACCTCGTGTGGATACCTATAGAGGCCGGACGCGTGTGCGGCTTCAAGAGAACCCGATTCCACGATCATCAAATTGAGGCAAGAATTTATCCGCGAAAAAGGTAATGATTCGATCTTACTTTTCTCCTTTAATCTTAAAGAACATGAGGGATCCTACTTGCGTGGTTTTTGAGATTAGATCTCGAGAGTTTTTCAAAATCAAATTTGTTTGATTTCTTTTTCCGCTGTGTTTTACCGTACGTAATTTTCTAACAGTAACATCATCGAGTATTGGGCGTTTCATAGCCGATGTTGGGTCTGCTGGCTTAAATGGGCCAGCATCCTACCCTGTGGCAGGAGGCCATGTGGGCCGAGTCATGTTCGAAATAGCGTGAGGCTGGGTTGGGCCGAGTCATGTTCGAAGTGGCGTGAGGCCAGGTGGGCCGAGTCACAATCGAGACCCGTGGGCGCTGTTTCTGTACGCTTTAAGTGAATTGGTTGCGTATTTCTAACAGCTCGAGCTTTTGGGATTAATGGTTAGCGCCAACGATCCAACAGGGTCAAGTAAGGGGAACCGCTTTAAATTCGTTTGCAAGTCTGCGTTGGCCATGGTGGAGGGCAACAGGCTTAGAGTGCTCGATGAGCATGTGCAATCCCTGGAGCAACAGATGCATGAACTAGCAACCGAGAATAGTAAGAAGTTTGAAGAACTTTATCGTGAAATTGAAGCTATGAGGGATGAGGAGCAGAGCCATTATGAAGCATTGCGTCGGGATTCCACAGCCACCACTAAGAAGTTAGATCAGTTAATGGACTTACTAGTGAACCAGTAGTAGGCGACACCATCGAAGGGTGCATCCGAATCAATCATCCAGGAAGAGAGAGGTATCCTACCCACCTCGATTCCATCATCTAGAGAAGATATCAGTTGCATAGCAGAGCTAGCCACCCCGTACCTTTCCATGACTGGATTTCTTCAGCGAGGATAATCCCAGGAGTTGGATTAGGAGGTGCGAGAGGTATTTTGAGATTTATGGGATTAAGGAACAACAGAAATTGGAGTTGGCAAGTATGCACATGGAACCGAGGGTAGATACCTGATTCCACGGCTACTTGGCCGAGAAGGGAGTGGTGAGTTGGGAGGTATTGGCACAGGATGTATGCAAATGGTTTGACTCCTATGGTTTGAAGGATGTAGTCAAAGAATTTAACAAATTGACACAATAGGGAACTATAGAGTACCAAGAGCAATTTGAAGAATTGCGATTGAGACTACTGCATACTTCTTCCCACTTTGTACCAGAGTACTTCTTATCCAGCTTTATGAGTGGATTGAAAGAAGAACTTATGTCGACTGTTAAAATGCGGTAGCCAAGATCCCTAGCTCAGGCATTCAAGTTGGCTAAACTTCAGGATCAAAGTATAGCTGCGGTGATAAGAAAGAGTAGGAGTTGGTTTAAGAACCAGGGAAGTGCAACCCACCTAACAGTTCCAAGGGTAACAGTTCGGTGATGCCCTCAAAGACAACGGACACTACTAAAAACTATACCAACAAAGCAATTGCTGAGAAATCCCAACTAAAAAGACAATTATGGGAATAGCAGAGAGTCGTTGGGTTATGCTTTAGGTGTGGAGAAAAATACTCATTTGGGCATCAGTGTAAACAACAAATAGTGAATACCCTCAGTGCTACGAACGAGGTATCAGAGATATATGATGAGTGCCTGAAGGAAGTCGCAGAAGTAGGGGAATCAGAGCCTGAAGAAGAAAAAGAACCGGATTATCTGTGCATGCCCTAAGTGAGGAGAATCCACAAAAGACCATAAAAATACAAGGCACGGCTAAAGGGAAGAGTCTAGTCACATTAGTTGATACAAGAAGCACCCACAACTTCATAGACATCAACACCGCAAAACAAGCCAAAGCGACCATCCAAACGGCTACGCCACTCTTGGTGACGGTGGTTAATGGATAAAAAGTATTAAGTAAATTAAGATGCCCAGAATTTTTTTGGAAGATGCAAGGGGAAGAGCTAGTATACTACGGATCTAAGAGTAATTCGATTAGAAGGGTCCAGCATAATACTAGGCATCGACTGGCGGAAGGTGTTGGCTTAAATGGGTCAGCATCCCGCCTTGTAGTGGGAGGTCATGTTGGGCCGAGTTATGTTCGAAATGGCGTGAGGCTGGGTGGGCCGAGTCATGTTCGAAGTGGCGTGAGGCTGATTGAGCCAAGTCACAATCGAGACCTGTGGGCGCTGTATCTGTACACTTTAAGTGAATTGGTTATGTATTTCTAATAGCTCGAGCTTTTGGGATTAATAGTTAGCGTCAACGATCCGACAAGTGCTATCAGAGCCAGTGGTCACGAGTTTGATTTCCGCATGCTGTGAATTTGTGTAGGTGTCGGAGGGGGGATTGTTGGCTTAAATGGGTTAGTATCCTATCATGTGGCGGGAGGCCATATTGGGTCGAGCCATTTGAAGTGGTGTGAGGCTGGTTAAGCTGAATCACAATCGAGACCCGTGGGTACAGTATCCATATGCTTTAAGGGAATTGGTTGCATATTTCTAATAGCTCGAGTTTTTGGGATTAATGATTAGCGCCAACGATCAGACAAAAGGTCTATAGGCTAGTTACTTTTGATTACAATCAACATGCGGTGACAATCAAAAAGGAAAAAAATGAGAGTGGAACTCAAAGGAATAGTCGAGAATGCAAGGATTAGAGGTATAACAGCTAAGCAGTGGTAGCAAGAGTACCTGGAAGGTAGCTGCTGTGCAATAGCTCAATTGTCAAGCATGGAAGGGGATAAATAGCTAAACATTCATGAGAAGATTCCAAGTGGTCTTGAAGAAATTAGGAGACGTATTTCGAGAGCCACAAGGGCTACCCCTAGCCAGGTTGCAAGATCACCGAATACCCCTGCAAGTAGGCACACAACCAATCAACATCAGGCCCATCGATATAGTTATGAACAGAAAACAAGATGGAAAAATTGATCAAGGAAATGCTAGCCACCTCAGCGATTCAACCAAGCAACAGCCCCTATGCCTCCCTGGTCTTGTTAGTCAAGAAGAATGACGGAAGTTGGGGGTTTTTTGTAGATTATCAACAACTAAACAAGCTTATCATCAAGGATTGACCGGGTATTACCGAAGATTTATCCAAAGGTACAGGACTATTAGCAAACCTCTGACGGAATTGTTGAAGAAAAATGCATTTGATTGGAATGTAGTGGCACATTTGACGGAAGAGAGCAACTAAGCTACTTCCGCTGTCATTCCAAAGTGGGCAACCGAGGTCCTCACAAGCTATAAGGGAGATGACAACTGCTAGAAATTGATAGCCCAGCTGACACCGCAACCCAATGGCTCAGCACCTTATTCCCTAGTGCAAGGCATGTTACGCTACAAAGGGAGGTTGTACATAGGAGAAGGAGGGGATCTAAGGCAAAGAGTACTTACCCAGATGCATAACTCTGCCTTAGGGGGCCACTCAAGACAACAGGGTACTTAAAAGAGGATCAAACAGACATTTTATAGGCCAAGTTTAAAAAAAAGACGTGGAGAGGATGGTGAGAAACTGTGTTATGTGCATCCAAAGTAAGAATGACAATCAACCCTACGCTAGATTGTTACAACCATTGCCAATTTCGCACCAACTTTGGCAAGAGGTCAGCATGGATTTCATAGAGGGCCTACCGAAGTCGGAGGGTAAAAGTTCCATATTGGTGGTTGTTGATCGATTCTTTAAGTATGGACACATCATTCCCTGAGCCATCTTTACACTGTTGCATAGGTGACCAAAGTGTTCTTCGACACTATCTACAAGCTTCACGGGCTACCTGAGAAGATCATATCGGACAGGGGCAAGGTTTCACTAGTGAGTTGTGGAAGGAAATATTTAAAATGTTGGGGACAAAGCTACATATGAGTTCGGCATACCACCCTTAGACTGACGGACAAATCGAGAGGCTCAATCGTTGTTTGGAAACATACTTATGATGCATGTGCTCCCAGTATCCACATATATGGCGCCGCTGGCTCTCACACGCCGAATGGTAGTATAACACAAATTTCCACACCTCCTTAGGGACAACGCCATATCAGGCACTATACATAAGAGAACCACCCAACTACTTGGTAGCAAACTTGGAGCTAGGAACCCTACAGGACGAACAGAAGTGGGGAAGGGAGAGAGAAAGAGATACTAAAGATCTACGGGAGAACCTACTCAAGGCACAGAACCGAATGACGCAATTTGCTGACTGGCGAAGGGTGGACCGAGAATAACAGGTCAGAGACTGGGTTTTTCTAAAGTTACAACCTTATCGACAAAGCTCCATAGCAGAGAGGAGAAACTTGAAACTATCCTCCTGTTATTTCGGACCTTTCGAGATCTTGGAGAGGGTCGGGTCGGTGGTGTGCAAGTTGAAGCTTCCGGAGGGTTCTCGAGTACATCTAGTGTTCCATGTCTTATTGCTTAAGAAGAGCCCTCTTGAAGGCCAGCAGCTGTCAGCCACCGCTCCACCAACGGGCGAGGAAGAGAACCTACTAGCGGAACCCGAAGAGATTCCTTCTCGCCACTTGGTACGAAAAGGGAACAAAGCAGTTATCTAGGTTTTGGTGAAATGGAGACACCTACCGAAAGAACGACCCACCTGGGAGGACTATTGGTCGCTAAAGGCACAATTTTCCAACTTTAATCCTTGAGGCCAAGGATCATTTCAAAGGAAGGCGGGATTGTAATGATGGAGTAGACAAAGTGTCTAGGGCAAGGAAGGAGACGATCGAAGTCATAAAGTAGATTTGAGGGAAGAGAAGATCTGGAGTAGTTAGTAACGAATAACGGGTTGGGTTGTCGGGACCATTATTCGATCTGACAGGGAAATAGACCGCGGGTTGCATGGGGTTTTTCCACTAGCCTTCCTTTGCGGCCTAAGTCACTAGCCCATTTGGGAATGACGACCCACTGGCCCATTTAGTTATTTCATTTACCTTGTATACTTAGTATTTCATTATTTGCATAGTAGTCCTCAGAGAGTGACTATAAATAGTAAGGGAGTAAAGTGTAAAGGATATGAATGAAATTACTACTTCTTCCCGGATCTTCTTCTCTTTTTTTTCTCTCTCTTCCCTACCCTATCTCATTCTCTTCTATCTCTTTTTTGTCTCTTCTCCCCCCACGATCTATTTCATCTCTCTTGAATTAGAGAAACCATCATTTCCACTTGGCATGTTTGTTTCAACGTAAGTAGGCTTGGGGTCGAAGTGGACTTTGGGTTGAAGTGGAGTTGGGGTGAAAATTAATTCACTTTCGCTGTTTGTTTCTAACTGTGGAAGTGCAGTTCTGCGAGTTCTGTTATTTGTTTGGTTGGAAATAGATGACGTAAAAAGTGTAGCTCTTCACCTCCGGTATACTTACCTCCGAAGTGATATCATTGTCTATTTTGTAACTTAGTGAATAATAAATTATAATAAATAAAAATTAATATAATTATGTATGTTTATAATTATATATATGTATGATTATAAAATAAAATTTTAAAAAATTTGATTATTTGTTTGCATATAAATTATAATAATACAACAAATAAAATTCTAAAGTTAAAAAATTATTAACATTTAACAAATTCATTTTTCATCATTTTCTAAATATACAAATTAAACAAAAAATATATTAAAACTTACCTAACCAAATTTGATCATATTTTAGACATACAATCAAAATAAAAAATTTAATTACTTCCATAATTGAATATATTTGGAGTTGGGTCTGGGACTCGGGAGAGGAAAGGGTAGAGAAGAGGGTAACCCTAACACATTAATTCCCACTCTTGCCTCTTTTCACCTCACCGAAATTGACTTCGCCCCATGGGAGGGGGAAGTCAATTTCATTATTTTGGGTGAACTAGACTTTCTGGCGTAATAAAATTACGGTGAGCCAAACAACGGAAGTGATCTGTTTTCACCAAAAATTACTTCCCCCTTCCCACTTCCACCCCACTTCCGTACAAACAAACAGGCCCTTGGCGAAACTCGGGAGTTATCTCATCACAGTTCCATCGAGAGGATCAGGGTATTACAAATTCTTGTTTCTCGAGAAAAGTATATGTAATTATAATTTAGTGTGCTTTCCAAGAAGGATAAAAACTATTTAATGCTAGATTCTCTAGAGATTTCAAATTTTATAATCGTGCAGCACCATTTTCGAATTATGTAATCTATACTAAAATTATGCGACATACTTTCTAATAATACAATATTCTGTAAAACATGCAACATTTTAATTTTTTTATAAAAACTTCAAACGTTAAAAATTTCAAACATTAATTGTATATACTATTTGTGCAACACATTTTATAAAAAGTTGTAATTGCATTCCACAATTTATATGTCACGCCCCGAATTACAGCGGAAGCTCGGATTATATCTACAGACCCGCCTACCGCATGTATAAGGATACACTTTACACACGAAGTGTCAACAAAACCTACCGAAAGAAGTTTACTAATAACCAACAACAGTAGATATCAGAGTAGAAAAAAAAATTATGTAGTATAGCAATACTCTAAATATACGATCATCACTACGTTAATCCTCAAAATGGTACAACTTCTCCGGTAACTCCAAATCTCAAAATATTATACAGGTTGCTATATACACTGATAGGTAGTCCAACTACATTCAAAAGAAAGGGTACGAGATGCTAGCTATTCGCGATCCCCTTATCTCGATCAGTCGCTGGTATTGAAGGCTCTAAAATAAAATAATAATAAAGAGGGCGTAAGAATATAATCAATAGTCCCAATTGAGTACGGTCGAAATGCCAACGGTCTACACCACTGGGTTTATAAGAGGTAAAAATAGTAAATAACTGAGCAATATGAATAAATAGGTAATATATGAATAATTGCTGAAAATAACTATTGCTATCATATTTCTACAATATAACTGAAACCTTAAATCATGTATCCATTCATCAATTAAATAATGAATAAAGTAATGAAATAATATCTAATTATAGTGACCGACTTAATAATCAGGTCTAATTTGTGCCACCTTGTGTCCAGCACCCACCTATAGTAGTCCGCTACCACACAGGCTACTGTCAATATCTCATAGCCTAATCTCCGGAGTGGCACTCACGGGGCTAACCGAATATAGTATCACTGTCGAGCTCAAAATAGCATGCATGCATGCTATAATTAAATATGATAATCAAACAGATTATAATAATATGCCATAGTGTCCCAAATACAGTTATAGTCTCACACTATCTACCACTGTCTATTGGCCTCCAAGGCAACATCACATATTACTAATAGTGAAAAATATGTATGTCTTAATATATTCTATAGCTAGGTGTCAAAATATCACTATTATATTAACTATGTCAACAGTTCATCTCATAGACTAAATAACATAATATGAATATTGGAGTTAGTCCACCAATTTTGATAACACGGTATCCACCTATATCCCAAATCCAAGGAGTAGAATGATCGTCGGAGTAGCGAGGTGATTTGTTGCTGCTCTCTTAGTCCGTATGGTAGCCACAACACCCTCGAGCAGCTCGAAAAATCTCTTATTGAAAATCACACAAAATCGGCTCCTAAAACGCATAACAATCGGTTTATAACTCTCAATATCTACAAAAATTTATCAAAAGAGTCCAAACGAGAAAATAATAATATTATAATACTAACTCCGATATCGAAATGTCAAGGAAAAAAAATCACACGTGCGCATGCTAGGTTGGCTCGTTGCGAAAACCCTATCTTGCTTCTTCTCCTTTCATAACCGTACTCCCTCTTTCTCTTGAATGCTTGCAAGTGAACGAGTGACATGCATAAGTTGCCAGATGCCTAGTTGGAACACATTACCTATTGTACAAAATGCTAACATATCCCTCACAATTTAAGTATTCTAACTTTAGTCCACCATAGGCTAAATCTTGAGTTCCTAAGTCCATTTTCGCGTTCATTTCATGCCAAAATTTCTCCAACTCAGTTAAACACTATAAAGAAAAAAAATACTGACTAACAATCCATAGTGCAACTTTTCTTATTTGCTAAGGTTCAGTATATCACATCCTCCCCCTTTTAAAAAGTTTCATCCTCAAAGCTTAAAATATTCCTCAAGTTGGTTCCTCAAATGGACAGAGATAAGATTCTTGTATCGCATTCTCAGGCGACAAAGCTAACCAATGTGCAATAGGTCTAGTCACTCTAATATCTCAAAAGGCCTAATCATAGACTAAGCTTTTCGGGCATTTCAAACCTCTTCATCCCCTTGGATGGCGAGACCTTGAGAAATATATGATCTCCAATCTGAAACTCTAAGTCTCGACGTCTTGTGTTAACATAGCTCTTCTGTCGACTCTGGGTGGTCTGCAATGGACAATTCTGACTTTTTCTTATGCTTTCACTAAAATATCTGGTCCTAGGATTTTTCTCTCACCTACTTCACTCTAATATAGTGGTGACCGATATTTTCTTCTAAATAATGCTTCAAACGGAGCCATTCTGATACTTGTTTGATAACTATTATTTTATGAAAACTCCACCATTATCAAATGTCGATACCATCCAACACCTACTGGAGGACACAATCGTCCTCTTTGACTATCCATCAGTCTGTGGGTGAAAAGCTATATTAAACTATAATTGAGTCCCCAAAGCTGTCTGTAAAACTCTCCAGAAATGTATTACAAACATCAAGTCTCGATCTAACATATAGAAGTAGAAACTCCATGCAGTCTGACAATCTCATCCAAACATATCTGAGCAAGTTTCTCTCTAGACCATGTCACTTGAACTAGTATGAAGTGAGCAGATTTAGTCAATTTGTCTATTATCATCCAGATCGCATCATGTCCGCCCTGAGATCATAGTAGTCCAACAACGAAGTCCAAAGTGATCATATCCCATTTCCAGACAAGGATTGAAAGATTTTGAAGCTTGCCAGAAGAAAGTCGATGCTTTACTTTTACTTGCTGACAAGTTAAAAACTAAGCCACGAATCTTCCAATATCCTCTTCATTCCTGTCTACCAGTAGTATGCCTTTAAATCTTTCTACATCTTAATTCCTCCAAGATGAACGGTACAAGGAGAACTGTGAGCCTCTCTCAAAATCTCCTCACAGAGTGCTGAATCTACTGGTACACATAACCGATCCTAAAACCAAAGAACTCCCAAAGCATCAACACTAAACTCCCATGCTTGACCACTCTCAATAGCAGTTCAAATCCTCGTCAGGTGTTGGTCCTCATTATGTCTCTCCCTGATTCTATCTATCAGAGTGGGTTGTAAGGCCAAAGATACAAGTCTCGCAGAGACCCCAAGGGATACAACCTCAAGCTCAAGTCGCCTTATCTCCTCTAACAATGGCGCCTGTCTCGTGATGCACTGATTTACAGCTTAATGCATCTGCCACTAGTTAGCTTTATCGGGGTGATAAAGTATTGTTATATTATAACCCTTCAGTAATTCTAAACATTGGCGTTGTCTCAAATTCAACTTTTTTTGAGAGAACAAATACTTGAGTCTTTTGTAATCGAGGAAGATTTCACAGTATTGTTTATAAAGTTAATGGTGCTAAAGTTTTAATGCAAAAATCACGACAGCTAACTCCAAATGATGAGTAGGATAATTTTTTTCATATTCTTTCAACTGTCTAGAAGCATAGTGATGCAGGCCGTGATGCAGACCGAACCAGACCTGTATCATCGTCCGAGTTCCAGGTCTATCAACGAAGGCGGCGCAAGTTGACACTCGAACCCGCTATATGGATTTGAAGATTATTCTTGATTTACTCTGTTATTTTAAGATTTTCTTATTAGGAATATTTGTTATATTTTTCTTTTAGATAAATCTCTAGTTAAGATTTTTTTTGGTTATTTTCCTTTTAGATAAATCTCTAGTTGAGATTTTTTCGGTTATTCTCGGATGTAATTAGGATATAAATAACCTACAAGGTTTTACGAAAAGGGACGATGAGTATTGAATAAAAATTTTGAACCTTTCTTGCAAAGATTTTTTGGTGAAAGTTTTTTTCCGGAGGGTTTTCCGGTTCTGGCGAGGTCCAGAGTTTTAATATTTTGTTGGATCTGAGTTCCTCTTATAGGTTTGACCCGTCCTGCATCACATAGGCAATTATCTTATCATTCTACTCAATACACAACCCAATCCACTCCGTGATGCCTCACTATAAATCACAAATCCCTCATCGATAATGAAAAGGGCAAGGATAGAAGCTGGCATGAATCTACTTTTCAATTTTTCAAAGCTCCTTTGGCAATCCTAACTCTAAATATAATTAATTTCTTTTTGAATAAGTTGAATGAGGGGTGTGAAAAGTTTTGCAAAATCTTTCACAAATTGATGATAATAACCAGGCAATCCCAAATAATTCTGCACCTCAGAAACACTCATCGGTAGGCCAATCTCAAATTGCTTAAATTTACTTTGGGTCAACAACAATCCCAGTAGCTGAAATCACATACCCACGAAAAGCAATTTTTCGTAGCCAGAAGTCACACTTCTTTAGTTTGACATAAAGTTTCTTCTCTCCCAAAATCTGTAATATAATTTCAAATGCTTCTAATGTTTACCTATATTTCGAGAGTATATCAAGATATCATCAATAAACATTATCACAAACCTATCCAAGGGTGGCTGAAATACCCGATTCATCATATCCATAAACGTGGCTGGAGTATTTGTTAATCCAAATAACATTACTGTAAATTCATAATAGACCCATATTGTGTTCTAAATGCCGTCTTGAAAATATTCTCAAATTAATTTCAATTGATGATACTCTAACTATAAATTTATCTTGGAGTGCACACAAGGCCCCTGTAGTTGATTAAATATATCATCAATGCGCGATAATGGATACTTGTTCTTAATAGTCATCTTGTTTAATTCTTGATAATCTATAAATAATCTCAGTGACCCATCTTTCTTCTTCACAAATAATATTGACGCTCCCCAATGTGACACACTGGGTTGAATAAATTCTTTTTCCAACAAATCATGTAGTTGTGCTTTCAATTCTAGCAATTTTGTCAGTCATCCTTTAAGGTGTCTTTGAGATTGGCGCAGTTCTTAGGATTATGTCAATAACAAACTCAATTTTCCTATATAGCGGCATGCTAGACAATGCAGAGGGGAACACATCTGGAAACTCTTGGACTATAGGAATGTCCTTGAGTACTGGTGGCGCCGTAGGGACTTCCATACTGCTGCCAAAAGGGTTGCACATCCACGGTTCATTAACTATTTTGCCTTTGATGTAGAAATCATCGTAACAAATAAAGTACTCTAACAACCCTATACACATACTCCTCCTGACCCAGCTTGTGAAATATCACTGTCCTATCCCTACAATCAATCATCGCATAATAGTGAGTAAACCAATCCATCCCTAATGCAACGTCAAAGTCCTGCAACTATCTCACGGTCAATATTTCTACCGGCATAATTCACAGCCCTAACTACACTGTACACCATATGCAACACTCTCCCACATGCAAAATATGATCAGAAATAAGAACCTCATGTACATATTGTAATGTCTCTATCTTTGAACTATGAAATAATGTGAATACTTGACTAATAAAAGAATGAGATATAGCAGTATCAAATAATACTCGAGTTTTAATGCTTTAATCAAAATAATACATGCAACCAGTTTGTCGGTTGCTGATGCAACCTCCACCCGTGCAACGTAGACACGCCTACTCGGCACTTGGGACAGCCTTATAGTTGAGTTTCGGGTTAAAGCTCGATCAACAGGAATATATGCTACTGGGGCTTCTGATGTCTGTCTTGAGGTAGAAGGGGAAGAAGCTAACAATGGGGCCGAAGTGGTACCACGGGGACACGCTGCCCAAACATGTCCACCTGCCGACAACGAAGACATTTGCAAGCTCGTTAAGCATACATATGAGGTAAGTATGGCCTACCACAAATCACACATATCTCTCATTATCATTGCTGCTGCTGTTGCTGTCCCCTAAACCTCCATCCCACAAAGGACCCACGACCCTAGACCGAAATCGTGAATACTTTGTCGGTCTCCTCGAATTAGGTTGCTCCCCACTATTCTCTATTGGTTTCTTCTCCTCTTTCTCCTTTTCCCATATCTCTGTTTACTCCTTCATCACTGTCGCTTCCCTCTCAACCTATAAAGCCATATCAATCACCAAATCTAAAATCCGGAGATGCTGTGGCTGTACTGACTGATAAGGTTTTGGTCGCAACCTCCTCTCAAATAAATGTCTTATGTCGCTCGTCCCATGCTGCAAAGGGTACACAGTTTAGGATCCGAACAAACTTCCTTGTATACTCCTGTACAGACTGATCTCCCTGTCTTATCTTATTTAGATTATCTTCAAGTTTTTCCTTTACACTGTCAGGAAAGTAGGTCCCATAAAACATCCCTTGAAACTCTTCCTAAGTCAGACTCTCAGAGCTATATTCACAGGCCCTCAACCGCCAGACATGAGCATTTTTCGCAAGACAATGTATTTTCAAGTGTACTATATCCCTCTTTGGAATGTACAGATCTCAAAAAGCTTTTTTAAATCTCTTACCCAAGCCTCTGCCACCCACAGCTCTATACTTTCACTATTGAACCTGTGTGGATCAAATCTCATAAACTTAGCCAATCTCGCACGTGCCCTCTCCTACTCTGCTCTGATACTTCTTGACTACACTCTGTCATCACCCTAATCAATCTCAGTATCTCTGTAATAGTCCCTGTTGAAGATACCATTGCTCTAGGAACATCTACTAGAACACCTAATGGTGGAGCATCCTATACTAGCCTCTACTGTGAAGCACTGACTTGTTATGCCAATAACTCACATAATCTCTCCATCATCCCTATCATTCCAACCTCTCTCGAAGCTCCTGTATCACACTAGAACCACCTTGACCCTGCTTCTCTTGTTGTACTGGGGTAGATCTTGTAGGTGACTGTGATCGCTACTCCATCATGATCACCTGAAATCAAAATATAGGTCAGTCATACTAGATCTCGCAACTCGACATAATCAAGCGAAAGTCTAGAAAGACATCCTTTTTCCTCTGTGTTATTAAACTGTCTGCAGCCAACATAATCATCCAAAAGGAAAAGACATATCTCATTCGATCACTCTTCAACCCTCTAAGAAGAGTTTGCATAATTCAATCTAATGACTTTCGTCACAAATCACGTCTCTCTTGTCCTATATCTTCGAGGTCTGTCCAGCCTAAAGTTTTCTATGCCACAAATTCTAGGCTCTAATACCAACTTAATATGTCACGTCCTGGATTACAGTGGAAGCCCGAGTTACATCAACAGACAAACCGTATGCATAAGGATACACCCTATACACACAAAGCATCAACAACCAAAAAAGTTTAGTAAAATTTAACATCAACAGATATCAGAGTAGAATAAAAACTATATAGTATAGCAACACTGTAAATATACAACTATCACTGCACCAATCCTCAAAATGGTACAACATCTTTGGCCACTCCAAGTCTCAAAACATCGTACAGACTACTATATACACTGATAGGTGATCCAACTACATAACAAGAAAGAGTATGAGATGCTAGCTATCCGCTATCTCCTTATTTCGATCAGTCGCTGGTGCTGAAGGCTCTGATATAAAACAATAATAATAAGAGCGTGAGAATTAAAATCAATAGTGCCCGGTGGGTATGGTTGACAATGTTGATGGTTTACACCACAAGGTCTATAAGAGGCAGAAATAATAAATAACTAAGCAGCATTAATAAATAGGTAAGATATAAATAACTGCTGAAAATAATTACTCCTATCATGCCTCTACAATATAACTAAAATTATATCCCCCGCATCAATTAGATACTGAATAAAGTAATACAATAATACCCAATTATGGTGACCGCCTCAACAATCAGGTCTAACCTGTGCCGCCTCATGTCCAACACCCACCTATAGTGGTCCACTATGATGCAGGCTACTGTCTGGTCCATGCCATAACAATACCTCATAATCTAACCTTCAGAGTGGAATTCGTGGGTGATACCCCAACTGAATATAGTATCACTGTCGAGCTCAAAATAGCATACAGACTGTAGTCAAATACGATAATCGAACAAATTATAATAATAATGCCATAGTGTCTCAAATACAATTATACTCTTACACTATCTACCACTGTCTATTGGCCTCCAGGACAATATCACATAATACTAACACTGAAAAATATACATGTCTCATTATATTCTATAGGTAAGTGTCAAAATACCACTATTATTTTAATTATGTCAGTAGTTTATCTTATAGGTTAGATAATATAATATGGACATAGGGATTAGTTTTGCCAATTTTGGCGAACTATGACCAATAATTCGACAAATGTAAGAAATATGAATGATCGGTTCTGAGTCGCAAGGTGGATTCGTTGCCTCTGCTGCCCTTTGCCTAGGTCTGTAGGCCCTGGTCCCTCGGTAGCTTATACGAATAACACGTGCGGGCGCGGGTTGTGATATAAATCGAGCTTCCGCTCGAGCGACATTCTACACATGAAATGTGCCGTTATCGAAAATCAGTTGGAAATCAGACTCCTAAATGAATAGAAATCATTTCTAACTCTTAATTCTACACAAAATTCAATCAAAAGGGCTCCAATAAATCATCACAAGATTCAGAATGGAAGAGTCTAATAGGATTTTGCTACTTAACTCAATTATCTGA
>NC_033639.1:2161246-2178783 GCF_001540865.1 Ananas comosus | reverse complement strand
CAGGCACTTATGGGAGGAGAGAGCGAGAGGTGTCACTGCGAGAGAAGGGCTCAAGGCGGCCGGGCATCAGAGTCAGGACCAGGAGCGCCAGCTCCAGACATCGGAGGCCAGTCGAGTAGCAAGGCTCCGCCGGAGACCTCTCACCGATGCGTTCTCAGGGTCGTGGAGTTTTCGGGACGTCAGCGATCCGAGCTCCGTCAGCAGGGACAGCCTGACTGAAGGGCGCCGCGTGTGTTGATGTCTGCGGAGGCACCACACTGGCCCAGACAGTGTGAGCAGAGGGAGGGCCGCGTGCTACCGATCGTGGTCAGCCGGACACATGAGGGCAGCTTGCTCCCAGAGCGCATCTCCAGCACCATCATTCTGCTCAGCATGCTCCACCGCACTCAGCCGAGACTTACAGAGCAGCCACGAGTATACGCATGGAGGGATAGGTCGTAGATTGCCGCGTACAGGTGAGCGTCAGACAGCAGGCTCCCGACCCGTGGTCGAGTCTATGCAGTCAGGTGAGATGGACTTACAGCAGACCGCCGCAGTCCGGGTGGCAGGTATCACTTGATTTCTGGACATTAGAGTTCGCACTCTTTTTTTTTTTTTTGGGATAGCTGGTCGGCATCGCATTCCTTTATTAGCCGAGCATTTGCATTGTTGCATGCGGTCTACGAGTTAGGGGCATTGTCACAGGCACCGGATGTGCATGATCCCGGACCACCTGTTTTTACAGGTTGCGGAGTGTTGTTGGTCGTGTCCGGTCTGCAGTTGGACTACGTGGCTCATGCCCGCAGTCCTGTTGGTGTTAGCTAGGCAGCTTGCAGGGACTTCACGTCGTGCTCTGTATGGATTGGCTTGGCGCGGTACTACGCTTACGATCGACTGTGGAGCGCCGCAGGACAGGCTGACGCTTTCCGGCGAGCCAGGGCCCAGGAGGAGTTACTTTCAGAGGCTGCAGGGAGAGCACGCTATTGGCCACCTAGGGATATCTTCGGCGTAGGGCTCGGACAGATGCTCAGTAGCGGGTTATACGCTTTTAGCGACTGTTGCTGGAGATACCGCTACAGCGGCGCCGGAGATTTGAGGGGGACATCCAGATATGTCCTGGCGAGTTTCTGATTGTATTCCCTTGAGTTTGACTACGTTTGCTGACCGGAGATGGAGATTGAGTTTGTGTGATGTTAGGTTCCTGGAACTGCACATCTCAAAAGGTACCTTAATCGGATGGCACCCGGCAGAGCTGATGAGAGCATAAAGGCACACAAGCTTCAGGATTTGATGGATAAGGGTTTGTGAGACCAGTGTGTGTCGCCTTGGGGAGCGCCAGTTTGCTATTTTGTAAAGAAGAAGGATGGTTTCGCTCAGGTTATTGTGGATTATCGAGAGCTGAATTAACCAGTGACCATTCAAGAATAAAGTATCCTTGATCCGCGCATTGATGTATTTGTTTGATAACTGCAAGGGATTCTATGTTTCTCGAAGATGATCTCAGTCAGTCTTTACCACCAGCCTGAGGGTGGGTTTCCGGCCGGGATGTTCCAAGACGGTCTTTTCGAACTCCGGTACGGGCATTATGAGCTTTCACAGTAAATGCCTTTTTGGGATTGACGAATGCGCCCTTGCCGCTTCATGATTTGATACAGAAGTGTTCAAGCCCGCTTCTTGGATAAATTTGTGAGGTTAGTCATTCATCGACGCGATATTCTGATATACTCCGGGAGTAGATGCGGAGCATGAGAGCACTTGAGGATTGTGCTAACAGCTTCTGCGAAGATGAAGAAGCTGTATGGCAAGCTTGAAGAGATGTGGGTTCGGTTACGGCCGGAGGTCGCTTTTTGGGCCAGTGATTTCGAGCCGGACGGGCTAAGCAGTGACCGAAGAGATTGTAGGCAGATTCGTAGATTGGCAAGACGAACGACGTGACTGAGGTACGGAGCTTCCTTGTGCGGACTGGCAGATATATACCGATCGGGTTTGTGGAAGGCTTTTGCGAAAGCTTTACACACACCCCTCACACGCCTTGACGCGCGAAGGGCATATCGTTTTGTCTGGCAGCGATGGACTGCAGCATGGAGCTTTGCACGTCGTTGAACTGAAGGTTGAGTCGGCTCCTATCCCTTGCTATTTCGGTGATGGGGATTGATTTTCGTGATCCTATCAGTGATGCATCGCACAGTGCGGACTGTGGTTGCGTGCTGATGCAGCATGGTAGAGCGTGATTTGCTTTTGCTAACGGCGTGTTAAAGGATATGAAAAGAATCACCCTACACATTGATTTGGAGTATGCCGCGGTGGTTTTTGCTTTGAAGCATCTGGCGCATTACTTGTACGGCGAGCACTGCGTAGGTAATTCACCGGATTATCAAAGTCTCCAAGTATCTTGTTCACACAGAGGGAGCCTGAATCTGAGAACAGGAGCGCCCAACACCCCCAAGGTTGGTTGAAGTTACTGGAGACTATAACGTTTGTATTCAGTATCATCCGGTAGGGCGAAAATGTCCTAGGTTGGCAGATGCGTTGAGCAGGCAAGTCAAGGCTAGAGTCCGAGTTTGAGGCATTACTGAGCAGAGACCCCTACTCGAGGAGCTTGCCAGCATTGGCTGGGACTCGAGATAAGTGACCCCTGGGGTCGTACGGCCGAGGCTTGAGTCTCTAATACTACTGCCACTTCTGTTGGATGGATTCTAGAAAAACAGAGTGGAGGACCGTTACTTGTTGAGGGTTAGAGAGCAGCTGGACAGCGGGGCAGAGCTTGGAAGGTTTTTCAATGGACAGTTGGAGTACTACGTACAGCGGACGACCTGTGTGTGCCTATGGATCGAGATCGGGCGGATCTTGAAGAGGCCTCATTGTTCCACCTTATACGGTGCCTGGGGAACCAAGATGTATAAGGATCTTAAGCACGATTTCTGTCTTTCGTGGCCTGAATGAAGCGGAACATTGGCGATTTGTTGACTCAGTGTTGACTTTGCCAACAGGTGAAGGCCGAGGCCATCAGGTGCCTGCTGGGCAAACTTACAGAGTCTGCAGTCCGAGTGAAAAATGGGAAAGTGCTTTTACATACGCTATGGACTTCGGTCGTTGGATTGCTAAGAGCGACAGCGGTGCTTACGACGCCACAATTTGGGTCGATAGTGGACAGACTGACTAAGTCTAGCTCACTTACCACCGGTTCAGACTACGTGGTCCATGGGAGAGACTATGCGTAAAGCTATTAACTTGGATGAGATGTGTAGCGCTGAACGGCGTGCCGGTCGATTGTATCAGACAGAGACCGAGGTTTGATATCAGTTTGAGGAGTCTTCAGACAGCCTTGGCGTAACAACTACATTTACAGCCAGCGTTCCACCTAAGACAGATGGTCAGTCAGAGCGGCGACCATTACAGACTCTAGTAGGACATGCTGGGGGCTTGTGTACCTGGACTTTGGAGGAGGGTGGTATAGCATTTGAGACTAGTTGAGTTTGCACGTACAACAATAGCTACTCAACGGCTCCAGATGGATCCGTTTGAGGCGTTGTATGGACGCACGAATGATCGACTCCTCCTGATTTGGGTGTGTGGCGGTGCAGCGGAGGAACTTGGGACCAGAGATTCTACTTTTGAGGCTGACGAAAATGTGAGAAGTCGTTCGACGACACTATTTGACAGCACAGAAGCCGACAGTAGGAGCTTACCGATACCAAGAGACCGAGACTATGAGTTTTCAGGTTGGAGCATCATGTTTTTCGTTCAAAAGTCTCAGCATCCAGAGGGATACGGCCGATTTTGGGTACGTGGGAAAGCTTATTGTCAGCGGTTTGTTGGGCCTTCGAGTGTATTGAGCGTATCGGACCGGTTGCATAGCGGATAGCTCTACCCCCGCGACTTTGCTGGCATCCACGATGTTTTCCACGTCTCTAGCATAGAGTATGATACGTTTTCGATCCCTCTCATTGTGATTGACTTTACTCACTTGCAGATTGGCGACGGATCTGAGATACAAGGAGCGACGTTGCGGATTCTTTGCTCGGAGACGCAAAAATCTGCGCAACCGGGTCATCCCGTATGTGAAATGCAGTTGAAGTAATCCTGATGACGCGGATGAGCGACTTGTGAGCCTGAGCGGTGAGAGGGGACTTATCCATAACTTGTTCGATGCTAAGCAGAAGGGACATTTCAGTTTGCAGGACGAAACTTTTTGTAGTGGGAGTGAGAATGTATTATCTATATATATATATATACTATTATAATATATATATATATATTATATATTAGTATGCCACGTGGCCTCCCTCTCCCCATGCTGTGATTTAACGAGGATGCACCACCACCACCTCCTTAATTAACTTTCCATTGTTCTGCTCTCTCTCTTAGCGGGTTGGCGAGCAAGGGAGGAGCTCGTGTTGGAAGCTTCTTGTGTTCCGACGTCACGCCCAGCGGAGCGTCGAGCTACGAGCATCGCCAGTAGTTTCACGAGGAGGCGGGTGGGAAGTGTTTCCGTAGTCACCGCTTCTCGACGCCGTGCCGGCAATTGGAGTCGCTGTTAGAGGGTGGTATGCTCTCTTTCGTTCCATGGATTTTTTCATCTACTTACAAGGCCTCCATGAAGTCGCAGCATTGTCGCTGTTTTCGCAGAATTTCAGTGATGACCTGTCGGTGTTTCCGGCTCATTTTCCGCCGCAGGCAAGCATCAGAACGTGACGCGAACTTGATTCGTTTGGCAACCGCAGACTTCGAGGACGAATCTTAGGAACCTTACTCGCCCACTTTGGTAGAGGTTTGCTCTGTCGAAATCCTTTCTACTTGAGTTGGTTTCGCGCAGCGACTCTGAAGTGCTTGATGCCTGATGATCCAGACATTGACCACGTGTTACCTAACGTTCTCTGTGTAGGAACTCGTCGAAACGCCCGACGAAATCTTGGCGTGCCATAGATTCGCCCGACTTCGAGACGAAGATTTGAGCCAAGATCGCTGATTTTTTTTGAGCAGCGCTTTGCCTGTCGAACCTAGTTTTACTAGGCTGCTGCTTTGCAGCAGATTCAGAGATGCTGTTTTCCGCCAGGCAGTTCCATTCGTCGACGTTTCGATCTTTCTGGCCGTCTCTGAGTAGGGAAGCGTCGGAATTTCAGCGAACCTGGACACATTGCGATTCTGTGACTTTAGACGAAGCTTCAGAACCCTCCTGGTTTGCTGAATTTGGATAGTTATTGCTCGAATTTACGCTTTCTTCGGCTGTGTTTTCTGGGCAGATTTTGTGAATTTGAATTCCGAGTTGTAATTGGGGTTACTCTTCGCCAACAGTGGAGAACGGGCGATTCGTACGGGACAGCAAGGGTTTCATTTTGGCAATTCGCGGCCACTTTCTTCGCTGCCAGGAGTTGCTTGATGAGGTGGGGATTCATCCGGTTTTTGCCTCTAGAGTACATATTATTTCGACTTGTTTGCTTTGTTCGTGAACATAAATGAAGGTAAGCTCAAAATTCATAGTAGTTTAGATATATTAAAACCTGAATTGGAGCATGCTTAGTGAGTGATGATAATTATACTTGTTGGACTTGATTTGAGCTATACGGAGCAACCTACGATTCTGGACTGTTCACCAGTTATTAATACCTGAGTTAGCTTAGGAGCCTTAGAAATTGGTACTGTCGCCCGTTTCCTTCGAGACGAGTACTCCAGGTAGTTTAGATGGTTATTTAACTCGTGCTGTTTTCGACGAGTGGGATTTTTTACAGAGGTCGTTCAGGTTGTTTCGGGCTGTTGGGCTTGCCCGTTAGATGTTGACGGTGGCACCCGTATCGCCTTTTGGGTTAGATTGTGCTGGAGGGCACGCTTACTCTAGTTTGGTTGGTTAGAACAGTTTGAAGTCAAGACTATTCTGACTTTGCGCTAGTTTGGAGCCGATGAGCCTCGACCAGAGATACGCTGCATACTGCGGTTGGGTAGGGTGCCCACGAGTGCCACTCGGAGTCCGGCTTGTGTGCTTTGGCTGGTGCGCTCGATGCCAGTTGGAACTTTGCTTCTCACGGACCAAGTTAGTGTGGATTTAGACGATAGTCGCCAGCGGGCAGGAGGGTTGTATATCACAGTCCGGGACAGGGTATGACCTTACAGTCCGATTGGATTTGGTCAGCATTTGACATTTCCTACAGTTGGTTAGCGTAAGCCTGGTAGTATAGATGGTGCTAAGCGGCTATAGAGTGTACATCCTGCTTTTCCTTACTTTTGCCTCCTTCTGTAGACTTAGTGGCGGGGAGATGATGTCGTTGGCCAGGTACCACTGAGGCACTTACCTATTTTTACAGTAGCTTCTCACGCCCAGTTGTACTTGTGTTTGCAAGAGCACAGGTGTCGGCCTGCTGCACCTACCGCCGCCAGCGATCGAGGAAGGGAGTTGCGAGTAGGAGCGCCTACCTCGACAGTCAGAGCTATTAGGCTTTTCCCCTACTGCAGAGTAGTTGTTGTTTTGGAGTTTTGTTACATAGTTGTTTAACTCCTAGTGCGAGTAGCCTTGTATTGTTGGATTCTAGCTATGTATATGAAACTGCAGAGTTATTTAGTTTTTTGAGCAGCTCTATGCTACTGTTTGTAGTATCGTATTTCTACTGGTACTTTGACGCTTCGTATACAGGAAAAATTCCTTTGTATACGGCGAATTTGTCGGCGTGCCCGGGGAACGAGATTTTCGGGGTGTGACAGGCCGGCTCGACGGTGATGAGGGAGCTTTGAGCGACCTCGTGCGGCTTCGATCGATGGGGGCCGCACAAGAGGGGGTCTACGCCGGCGACGGGGGACCGCAGTGGAGGAGACGCGCGGCGGGGGAACGCGCGCGCGCCGCGAGGAGCTTCCGGATGGAAGCTCGAGTGGGTCAAGGGTGACGCAGCTTCGAGCGGCTTCGAACGGCGCGGCGCCGCTTTACAGCGGCGGCATCGATGGGGCGGCATCGAGTTCACCAACAGAGAGAGTGAGAGAGAGGATAGAGAGAGAGGTTTGATTGTGGCGTTAATGGAGAAGAGAAAAGATTTTTTTTTTCTTTTTACCTTTCTCTTTTTTTCTTTCGTAGGCAGGGATGGGATTTTTTTTTTAAGAATGGGTTTGAAGGTTCAAAAAGCTCTCTGTTTGATTTTTTTCGAAAGGTATTTATGGGGTGGTTGTAACCAACCTGAGGGAGACGTGCGCATGGATGTGCGGGAGGTTATGGGATCGTGGGCGGTTAGGGGATCGTGGGATGATGGAATCGTGGGTTATCGTAATGGGATTGTGGGATGATGGGTGGTTACGATGAGATTGTAGAATGATGGGTGGTTACGATGAGATTGTGGGAATATTGCGAATTAATCCTTTCTCTTTGCTCATATTACACTTTAGTCAAAATAATAAAATATTATATGATTAAAGCGGAGCATTTTGTAAATACATGAAAGGGAATGGACTAATATGCTATTTTTATATCCGTTCGCACCTACGAGAACGTCCCACTTTCCGCGTTCAAAATTTGAACATAAATTTTTATCCATGCACCTAGTGCATGGATCATCTCATAAACCATCTCTCTTTTTTTTTATTTCTTTCTCTTCCCTTTTTTTTCTTTTTCTTTCTTTTTCCTCTTTTATTCCTCTCTCTTTTTTTATGCTTCAACAACCGTCCTTCAGCTAGCGGTCGTCTTCTTTTATAGTAAAAGCTCTTGATCAGTTTAATCCAGGGAAGCCCTTTTTCGGTCAGGAAACGCCACCACCATTTAGATAGTAAAGCATCATTCATAGTGGCCAAATCCTTGATACCTAGGCAGCCTTCCTTCCGACTCAACACACCTTTCGCCAAGCAACTAAATAGCTTCCCCCTGAGTAGTTTGCTCGTCCTTTCCAAAAGAAGTCCCTCCTTAGAGCCTTCAGACGCTTTAAAACCCATTTTAGTGCTTTAAAAATAGAGAAAAAATGCAACGGCAGGTTAGAGAGGACAGAATTAACCAAAGTAAACCTGCCGCCTCTAGAAAGTAGTTTAGCCTGCCACCCATCAATTCTCCTTTGAAAATTATAGCTGACACTAGCTCAGTCTTCTTTTCTAAGCTTTCTGGGGGTTAATGGCAGTCCCAGATATTTAACAGGTAAATTCCAACTTTACATTGCAAGATGTCAGTAAGTCTAGTGTCCTTTCCACTCTTATTCCCCATGTAAAATAATTCAGACTTCTCTTAATTAATCTTTATCCCAGAAGCCCACTCGAAAAGAATCCACAGAAATTTGAGGTTACGCATATGACTTTTCCTCGCCTCTCAAAAAAATAAGGTATCATCTGCGTACTGTATTAATGTTACGACGCTGTCATGCGTTGGTCCAATACCTTTAATGAGGTTGGACTCCTCAGCCCTATCAGACATTCTGGCAAGACACTCAACCACCAGTAGAAAAAGGTAGGGAGATAAAGGGTCGCCTTGACGTAGTCTTCTTTTCGATTTGATCCATTTGGTTGCTACACCATTGACCAAGACAGCCAACTTAGAGTTACACACGCATTCATTGACCCAACCACACCATTTATCATTAAAGCCCAGTAACTCTAACACCTTTCCGAGGAAAGACCAGTTGACTTTATCATATGCTTTCTCAAAATCTACTTTTACCCCCACCCCCTCCACACCCTCCTTAAAGCCCCATGTCATAAGCTCGTGAGAAGTTACAAAAGCATCAGCCAACAGTCTCCCTTTCAAAAAAGCCGATTGTGAAGTAGAGATAAGGTCTTGCATTACTCCTTCTAAACGGTTTGCTAAAACTTTGGAGATAACTTTTTGGATTCCATTCAGTAAACTGATCGGTCTAAAGTCATTGGCCCTTGCCGCTCCTTCTTTTTTTGGGATAAGGCAGATGTAAGGGTAGTCGATGGCACGTGTTGAGAGTCGTCCGTCATAAAGCTCTTGAAAGATCAATAAGATATCATTTTTGACGACATCCCAAAAGGTCTGGTAGAAACTCAAAGGGAAGCCATCGGGTCCCGGCGCTTTATCCCCTCCAAGTTGGAACACCACCGTTTTGATCTCCTCTATATCAAAGGGAATGGTTAAAAGATTTGGGTTGACCACCCTTCTGGTTTGAAAAAGTTCACTCCAGTCCCCAACCGAGTTTGGTACATTAAAATCCGGAGTGTAGAGTTCCTTAAATTTTCTCCAAAAGTAGTGTATCTTTTCTTCTTCCTTAATAAAATAATTGCCCTCGTCGACAATCTTCCCGATTTCATTAAAACGCCTCTTGTTGTTAGCAAGCGCATGGAAAAACTTCGTATTTCCGTCACCGTCCTTTAACCATTGTTGCTTGGCACGTAATTTCCATAACTCTTCTTCATCTTTGAGGACAATAGAGAGACGAGTCTTGAGAGTCTCCTGTCTCTCTTGTAACTCTACCATCAAAAAGCTTTGCTCTTCTAATTCGTCGATCTTCTGTATCTCAAGCATAATTTCAGATTTAGATTTTCAAATATTATAGAAATTTGATGCGCACCATTTCTTGATCTGCTTTCGACAGTGTCTTAGTTTAGCATTAAGAGAGTGAAGTGCTGAGTCGTTATGCTGTACTTCCCTCCACCACACTGGGATACGTTTGATGAAATCTTCATTACGTAACCAGACCTCTTTCAATCTGAATAGCTTACGTTGGGTTTATCCCCAGTTGAAAGTAAAATGGGACAGTAGTCGGAAGTAATTCTAGGAACTGCCTCCACATTTGACATTGGGAATTGCTGGTCCCATTCGGTTGAGATGAGGAAACGGTCAAGTTTAGCTAGGGTAGGATGATTTTGCATATTCAACCACATGAAAGCTTGATTCTTCATCGGTAAGTCCAAAAGCTCAAGATAATTGATTATGTCATTGAACATGTTCGAAGCTCTAGTACTCCAAGTTTTACCTCTGCGTTCCAATTGGCTTCTCTAGTGAAATTAAAATCCCCACATAAGACCCAACAACCCTTGCATATGCCTTTAAGACGTGCCAATTCAGTATAGAACTCCTCCGTTCCCTCCCAGGTCGGAGGACCGTAAACGTTGGTAACATAGAAACTAGAACCACTCTGAGTAAGTGTAAGTCGGATGGTGATGGAGTATTGTTTTAAATAAGCTTCACCGCAAGAAAATACCCGCGAGCTCCAACAAGTCAAAAGTCCACCCGATGCTCCAACAGCTTCAATCAACTAAAATTTATCGTAAAAAGACCCACATATACTGCGCAAAAAAGAGAGAGAACAGGAACTAATTTTTGTTTCTTGCAAACAAACCACCGCCTTCTTGAGGGTAGACACCATACATTTAACAGCACGTCTTTTACACGGATCACCAATACCCCTAACGTTCCAACTATAGATACTAAACATAACTGAGCAAAACAAGCTACGAACACTCCAAAAAGGGAAAACGGGGTGTGGCCTCAGGCACTGCCCTGCAGAAAGGCCTCGAACACTTGTGCGTCGAACTCGCTAAGAAGTACACCACACTGTTTACTTTTTTTCGCAATTTTCTTTTTTCCATACGTGTGTGGGCCCTTCAGTCCACCACTCTCGAGTCCTTCCCGGAGCACCATTTTTCTCGTTAAGGCTTTTTGAGTTATAGAGCCCAAGGATTTGTTAGCAAAACGTGGGCTTGAATGCCTAGCTAAGCGAACTCCCGGATCGCATTTAGGTGGCAGCGAAATCACTTGACCCCCACGACTCAAATTCTCGTGACCAGCGCTGAAGACATCTTGGGGGTCCATCACTTCATTCCCTGTCATTGCTTGAGAGTTAAAGTCAAACTCCTGGCCCCACCTGAGCATCCCCGTGGGCACCACAATGCTGAACCCAAGGGTAGGAAACAGTGGGCCCCCAAAAATCACCCTCAAGCTGTGATCAGAAAAGACGAGAGAAAGCTCCAGCCAAGTCTTCAAAAATAAATGCACCTTGGGAAACGAACCCTCTTTAAAATGGTCCACCCTTTTTGAAGGTTCAGCAGAGAAAGCCTTAACACAAATGGGTAAACCTGGTCTTTCGAGAAACCCATCGTTTAAAAAATGCCCCCAGCAAGTGAAAGTCTCGAATCTGCCAAACTGCTCCATTTCATTTCCTTCTCGAAGGGGGTGCTGTAGATGGCCGTTGGGGCGGCTGAGACGGCGCAGATCCCGAGAGGGGAGATCGGCACAACTTGTCCGGCGATCGAGCCTACCGATTGCCTGCCGGCGGTGCCGTCCGACGGAGCAAAGTCTGCCAGGAGCGCGCGTTAAAGATGGATTTAGGCTTAATCTCTAGCTTGCCGCGCGTGCTTTCCATGGTAACGCACACTGATGAAGCATTCAGTGCGAGACTCGGCAAGGCAAGGGTACTATGCATAGCTATGCATGGAAGGTCAGAATCATCGATCCGAGCCATCCTCCATCGCCTCCGACCATTATCATCTTCCTCCCAGCTCTCGACAGTGACCATAATGGGGAATAACTCGTCCCCCAAAATCAATGACACATTCTGCGGGATATCCGTCAGCTCATGAACCGCGATCTGACACCGGTATGCCCTTAGGTCCATCATTGATTTGGAATTTTCATCTGCCCGGAGGAACCGCCCGAAGCCTCCGACGATTGCCGCCACTCTAGGAATCGACCAACTTTCGAAAGGGAGGTTAAACAATTTTATCCACACCTTGAAAGGGAATCTGTGGGGGGTAGTGAGTCGATACTGTCCCCACTCGAAACAGTTAATCCAAAAGCCCTCCAGAGTAGTAACCCTCCTCCTTATAAGTCTCCGCTGAGACCCACTCCGGCAGGAACACCGCGAAGTCGTGCTCCCTATGTCGCGCCACCATAAAGTCAGTTGGGTAACCACCGAATCGATTCGCCAAGGCGTTGGCAATCGTCTGCTGCGGCGAGTGACCAAGGTTCGCCGGCTAGACGATATCAACAAGAATAGCATTTTGACGTAGCTCTCTGCGAGTGTAGTAATCCTCTGTGTAAGGGACAACCACACGTTGAGACGGAACGCGCCCTCGTGCGCGGTGTGCTCTCAGCATGTTGTCGCTGCGATCAAGAGGCTTAGCCTTGCATTGAGAAGCCCTGTGGCCAGTACCGAGACAATGGAAGCACCTGAGCGGGTCTCGGCAGTTGATAACTTTATGGTCGGAAGTCAAGCATCTGAAGCACTTGCCGGAGAAAATACGACACTTTCCGTTCACACCACTCTTAAGATCTTCCTTGGAGAAGCTAGGTTTAGAATTTGTTTGCCTCTGCGGCTTGACTGGGGTTAGGAGAGCCTCTTTATAGGACTTCCTCCCCCCCTCCAACAGGCTGGTGTAAATGCAACTTTCCTGAAGACAATAGCTCCTTTCTCGCCTTCACAGCTCTGAATCTACCAGAACCCATACCAGTTTGATGAACGTCATTAATTTCTCTACTCTTCTCCTCAACAAGCTGGATAGGGAAAGCAAGTCTTGTGGAGTTATGCTTAGCAATAACTCCACCAACTCCAACTCTCCTATCCTCCCTACAGTTCAAAGCCTGGATCCTAAGCAGGGAGTCCAAAAGCCTTTGGTAACGTCTCTCCACTTCGGGCTCCAACACCTTTTCTATACCCCTATCATTATTACAGCGATCATTCTTGGGGGGGAACCAACATCTCCTCGCGCCCTGTCGAGGCCTTCCCTCGCTGCAACTCTACTCTCTGCGTGAAAGATCCTTTAGGTAGCCTCCTCCAGCAGCTAGTCTGATCGTTACCAGCAATGGGGAAGCCAAGAGGTGATGCTCTGCCCCTTCTTCCGCTCACTCCCCTCTTTGGCCATCTAGTTAGTTTTGTTTTTGTAGAACGCAGCGGAACTATTCGTTCGTACCTTTTTGCGGAAGCGATTCGCGCTACAACGCGACGAGCCCGGATCGTAGAGGTTGATTCATGTGTCCTTGGATCATCCTTGAAGGTCTTCTAACGCTCCGAACTCGCGGTGGATCGAACCACAAACGAGCACGATCGCAAATCCACCGTTCAAATTCCTTTAGTAGTTAGTGCAAGTTTTTAATCCCTTCCTAGTAACAAAAGGTAGTTGGTGCGAGTTTATATGGAACTTGTGAGAGTAACCTGGTATGTATGTTAAATAACCATGCAGGCTTCTATAATGTCCAAGCATTTTGCCAAGTCTGACAAGCCAAGGTAGTTTCAAAGTGCTTTACTTTTTTCTTTTTTCTTTTTTCTTTTTTTTTTCTCAATCCCTTTATTTTATCTTGATTTGCCTATTTATGTTTCTCTCCTTTTGTGCAGGAGATTAAGTGGCCACTTAGATGCCTAGAGGGAAAGTATCCATTCAGCATTAACTGAGGTAGGGAAAAAGTAATTTCTTTTCTCTAGATTTTGTTTGCAATTAGTTTGATCTATTTCTCCAGCACCATGATAACGTAGGTCGATATGTTCTATTGGAACAATCACTTCATTGAGTTGCTATCGTTAGTTTGATCTGTGCCTTTTTTCCTTAATATACTAATTTGATTATGATGTAAATTTGTTTGGGTGGGACAATAGAGGGATAATTGGATTTATCCTTTTATAGCTAAAGAATATGTAAGACGTTCGTTAGAACTTATAATTATTCTGGTCAAACTAGGTTATTCTAGAATATTACATAAATATTATTCAACAAATCCATAGAAATGTGCCATCCCCCCAATATATATCCGTAATTATCCTGAATGTACGCACATCCTCCGCAACTTTCATTTGTTTCAATTAATTTGTTTCCTTTGCGTGTTGAATTGTGGCGAGTTTGTTAGGTTTAATTGTAATTTGATTAATTTGAGTGGCTTTACAAGTTCTGTTTGTCAAAATTGTGGGGTTTGTTGACAATTAGTATTAGGTAGTTAACTGATAGTTAAGTTTAACTTAACCCCCAACCAATTCGGTAGAAATAACACAAATCAAAAGGGAAAGAAAAAATATTGGGAGGGTGCCGACAAACAATGACAAGTCTATTTCAAAGCTCCATTATAGTTCAAGTTCTGCAACAATTGTGTACATTTTAATAGATGCATGTGATAGAATTTCAACAAGAGTCTTTTTTTTTAATGCTTTGGCAAATCAAAGATGTTGCACAAATTTGAATTAATTCAAATGTTTTTCAATGTGCAGGTTCAAGTATATAGTCGTGGGGCCGATCAGAATTCGTTTATGCACTTTTTGATTTTTGTTATCAAACAATTTTTGATTTTTTGTATTTTTTAAAGTTAGAGAGTTTAATTTGTTATAATTACTACAACATATGAGTGGATATTGTTGTGTGACGTATGGATATTTGATTTTAGTTTTATCATTTTAACGAAAATTTAAGGAACTTTGTTGATTGCTTTTTTTTTAGTCTCATCGATTTAATGTACATGAGATTAGTTTAATTAAAGTTTAATACTAGACTAGATGTTTAAATAAAATATTATATATTGAATGACAATGGGACACTTATAAAGTGTCACTATATAAAAAAATAATTACTTTTTTTAAAAAAATTAGAGACACTTATGTGTGTCACTAAAAGAAAAAAAAAAAGTGTCACTAAACTGCAGTACTTATTTGGGATATACCAACACTTTATTATGTGTCGCTATATACCCTAGGGACTGCACATATAGTGACACTATTTTTAGTATCGGTATTTTTGCCAGCAACACTTTTTTTAGATTTTAGGGACACTTAAAATTATCGCTATAGGTTAGTTTTGTTGTAGTGATGGAGGATGTGGTTTCTTCGTTTCTCTCTTTTGTTTTCTTCTTCTTTTTCTTTTTTCGTTCATGATTTTATGTGGGATCGTCCGTATATTTATAAGAAATTCCAAAATCCTAATAACGTAAGAGATAAGGTCAAATTGGTTATTAATTATTATATTAGAATTTATCTCTAATTAACTTTCCAATTTAAAAGCGAGATTAATCCCAATCCAATTAGATAACATAATAACCGTCGGATCGAGCCCGATCATGGGCGCACCCGATTCGGTTTAACCGAATGCCACCAATTCGATTTAACCGAATGCCAACAGTTTATTTTTTAGAAAGAATTTAAAAACTAAAATTGGCTTAAAGAAAAAAAAAAGTTTGTTTTGATTGAGAACTATGTACAAATGCTCTCTAAGAGGTTGCAGCAATGAAAAATAGAAATGAAAATAAGGCCAAACAAACGCTTGTTTTAAAATATGGTATGTAGAATCTAACTTTAAAGTGAAATTAGCTTACAATTTTTGAGGCGAATCTACACAACGTTACCCCATCAATCGAATGGGTCAAATTTTTGACGAGCGCGTGGTCCGAGCACCTCTAATCATCTTTGTTCCTCGCTCTTTTTACGTTTTCTGTTTTTATTTTTATTTTTTATCTTCTCTTATGTTCTGTTTGTTTTTTTTTTCGGAGGCCTAAACTGCTTCCATGTTGTACACTTAGTTCGTTTGCTTAATGAATAAAACAGGTAGTTAGCTATCTATTTCTCAAAAAAAAAGTGAAAGGCGCATATTGACGAAATAATTTAAAGATATATATAATTTCAACCAATTATCAGTTTTATGCAATTAAAACAGGCAAATATAGTAATGGAACAGTATTAGAACATGTTGAAGCAATGTAGGCAGAAATTGCTTTACTCATAAAAAAAGCTACCATAAGATCAAAGCAAGGAAGTTCCTAGTCCAACAAATGAAGGGCCTGTTTTTTCACAAGTAGGGCTTTTGCTTTTATATATATATATATATATATATATATATAGTGAGAGAGAGAGAGAGAGAGAGAGCTAGGCTAGAATACTATTGATAATAAAAAGTTCTTTTGCTATTAAGTTTTTAACTTTTGGATGAGAAATTGTAGGGTTAGAATGATATTAGTCCATAGGGTTGAGTGGTCTCCACTGGGTTGTAATATTTAATTCAATAGTTAGAAATGATGAAAAAAATTGATCCAAAGGCTAAAAATTCAGTGGCGACCACTCAACCTTATGGGGACCACTCAACCCTAAGGGATTAATATCATCCTAACCCTATTGAATTAAATATTACAACCCAGTGGAGACCACTCAACCTTATGGGTACCACTCAACCCTAAGGGATTAATATCATCCTAACCCTACAATTTCTCATCCAAAGGCTAAAATCTTGATAGCAAAAAAAGTCTTTTGCTATCAATAGTATTCCAGCCTAGCTCTATATATATAATCATTAGTGCTATTAATAGTATTCCAGAATACTACTAATAGCACCAATGACTATATATATGGGGTTATTTGCATACACGTCCCTGCAAACATAGTGAATTGCGGATATATCCCTGCAAATTGGAAACTCCATAAGTTGTCCCTGCAAAAGTCCTAAGTTATGCAGATATGTCCCTGCCGTCCAGATCTGCTAGAAAATTTTCGTTAACCACGGTTAAAATACTTAACCATGGTTAATTATAGTGTGAATTGACGTATTTACCGTTCTTCCTCTTCCTCCTCTTCCTCTTCCTTCTTCTTCGTCGCCGGCGAGGAGATGCGGCGGCGACGGCGAGGACGGTGGCGAACCCCCTTCCTTTTCCTCTTCCCTCTTCCTCTTTTCCCTTCTTCTTCCTTCTTCCTTCTTCCTCTTCCTCTTCCCTCTTCTTCATCACCGGCGAGGGAGAAGAACCTCGTCGGGGTCGGCCTCGGAAAGGTGGGCGAGTTTCTGGACGAGAAGCTCAAGGGCGTTGTTGTCGATGAGGGCAGCGACGAGGGCGTGCGCGGGGTCGTCGTGGTCGCCGATGATGTCGATGTCGGTGAGGTCGGTGAGGAGGGAGACGACGTCGACGGCGATGTCGGCGCCGAGAAGGCCGACGAGGGAGGGGACGGCGTTGAGGGCGACGAGCTCCAAGTAGAGCTCCGGTGTCCTGGCGTTCTTCCCTCTTCTTCGTCGCCGGCGAACCCGACCCCGCGCCGCCACCGCCACCGCCGTCGTCTGCTTCGACAGTCCGAAGAGGAAGAGAAAGAGAAGGGGAAGAGGAAAACTTTTGGAGGGATATATTTGTAAGGGTAAAATGGTCATTTCACGAATCCACTGTTAAAAAATAAACGGATCACTAACGGATGTTAACCGGAGGGATATATCTGCATAACTTAGGACTTTTGCAGGGACAACTTATGGAGTTTCCGTTTTGCAGGGATATTTTCGCAATTGGCTATGTTTGCAGGGAGCTGTATGCATTTGACCCATATATATATATATATATAGAACTAGGCAGGAATACTATTAATAGCACTAATAACTTTGTGCTATTAAGTTTTCTGCCCTTTCATTAAAAGATGTGCGGTTACGATGATGTTCACCCCTAGGATTGAGTGGGTGATTAGTTGAATAGTATAATCGAATGGATGAAAATGATAAAAGAGATAAATCTAACGACAAAACTTGATAGCACCAAATGTTTCGTGCTATCGATAGTATCCCAGCCGGAATATATATATATATATATATATATTGTGAGCTGGTCTGCTTTTGGAAGCATGGAGCACTCCGTGCTTCCAAGTCGTTTTCGATGTTGGGACTTTCGAATCGACAATCGGCTCAATTAAACTTGATCTAGAGTATTTGAA